>NC_090405.1:2433732-2737948 GCF_036365525.1 Heterodontus francisci | reverse complement strand
CCACAAACTGAATCCCCTTCCGCACTCAGTGAAACCCTTCCCCACACACTGAAACCCATTCCCCACACACTGAAACCCCTTCATACACACTGAAAAATATCTCCACAAAATGAAACCCCTTCCCCAAACACAGAAACCCCTTCCGCCTACACAGAAACCCCTTCGCCCCACACTGAAACCCTTCCCCACACTCTGAAACCCCTTTCCCATACACTGAAACCCCTTCCCCACACACTGAAACACCTTCCGCAAACACTGAAACACCATCCGCACACACTGAAACACATCCTCACACACAGAAATACCTTCCCCACACACTGAAACCCCTTCCCCACAAACTCTGAAACATCTTCCCCACACACTGAAACATCTTCCCCACACACTGAAATACAATCCCCACACACTGAAACACCTTTGCCACACCCTGAAACCCCTTCCCCAGAATCTGCAAACCTTCCCCACACACTGAAACACCTTCCCCATACACTGAAACCCCTTCCTCACACACTGATACAGCTTCCCCACACACAGAAACCCCTTCCCCACACACTGAAACACCTTCCCCACACACTGAAACACCTTCCCCACACACTGAAACACCTTCCCCACACACTGAAACACCTTCCCCACACACTGAAACACATTCACCACATACTGAAACCCCTTCTGCACACACTGGAACATCTTTCCCACACACTGAAGCCCTTCCCCACACACTGAAACCCCTTCCCCACACACTGAAACCCCTTACCCACACACTGAAACACCTTCACCACACACTGAAACACCATCCCCACACACTGAAACAACTTCCGCACACACTGAAACACCTTCACCACACACTGATACCCTTCCCCGCACACTGAAACACCTTCTGCGCACACTGAAACACTTCCCCACACACTGAAACACCTTCCCCATACACTGAAACCCCATCCCCAAACACTGAAATACATCCCCACACACTGAAACACATTCCCCACAAACACTGAAACATCTTCACCACACACTGAAACACCTTCCCCACACACTGAAACACCTTCTGCACACACTGAAACACTTCCCCACACACTGAAACACCTTCCCCATACACTGAAACCCCATCCCCAAACACTGAAATACATCCCCACACACTGAAACACATTCCCCACAAACACTGAAACATCTTCACCACACACTGAAACACCTTCCCCACACACTGAAATACCATCCCCACACACTGAAACACCTTTCCCACACACTGAAACCCCTTCCCCAGACACTGGAACCCTTCCCCACACACTGAAACCCCTGCCCCACACACTGAAACACCTTACCCACACACTCAAACACTTCCCCACACACAGAAGCACCTTCCCCACATACTGAAACCCCTTCCCCACACACTGAAACCCATCCCCACACACTAAAACACATTCCCCACACACTGAAACCCTTCCCCACACACTGAAACCCCTTCCCCACACACTGAAACCCTTCCCCACATCCTGAAACCCCTTCCCCACACACTGAAACAACTTCACCACACACTGAAACACCTTCCCCACACAGGGAAACACCTTCCTCACACAAACTGAAACCCCTTCCCCACACACTGAAACACCATCCCCACACACTGATACAACTTCCCCACACACTGAAGCAGCTTCCCCACACACTGATACCCCCTCCGCACACACTGAAACACCTTCCCCACACACTGAAACCCTTACCCACTCGCTGAAACACCTTACCCACACACTGAAAAACTTCCCCACACACTGAAACACCTTCCCCGCATACTGAAACCCCTTCCCCACACACTTAAACACCTTCCCCACACACTGAAACACAATCCCCAAACACTGAAATACATCCCCACACACTGAAACACATTCCCCACACACTGAAATCCCTTCACCACACACTGAAACACCTTCCACACACACTGAAACCCCTTCCCCACACACTGAATCCCATTCCGCACACAGTGAAACCCTTCCCCACACACTGAAACACATTCCCCACACACTGAAACCCCTTCCCCACACACTGAAAAACATCCCCACAAAATGAAACCCCTTCCCCAAACACAGAAACTCCTTCCGCCGACACAGAAACCGCAGCGCACAACACTGAAACCCTTCCCCACACTCTGAAACCCCTTCCCCACACTCTGAAACCCCTTTCCCACACACTGAAACCCCTTCCCCACACACTGAAACACCTTCCCCACACACTGAAACCCCTTCCCCACAAACACTGAAACATCTGCCCCACACACTGAAACACATTCCCCACACACTGAAATACAATCCCCACACACTGCCACACCTTTGCCACACCCTGAAACCCCTTCCCCAGAAACTGCAAACCTTCCCCACACACTGAAAAAGATTCCCCATACACTGAAACCCCTTCCCCACACACTGAAACACCTTCCCCACACACTGAAACACCTTCCCCACACACTGAAACACCTTCCCCACACACTGAAACACATTCGCCACACACTGAAACCCCTTCCGCACACACTGAAACATCTTCCCCACACACTGAAACCCTTCCCCACACATTGAAACATCATCCCCACACACTGAAACACCTTCCTCACACACACTGAAACCCCTTCCCCACACACTGATACATCTTCCCCACACACTTAAACAACTTCCCCACACACTGAAACAACTTCCCCACACACTGAAACCTCTTCCGCACACACTGAAACACATTCACCACACACTGATACCCTTCCCCGCACACTGAAACACCTTCTGCACACACTGAAACACTTCCCCACACACTGAAACCCCTTCCCCACACACTGAAACTCCTTCCCCACACACTGAAATACATCCCCACACACTGAAACACATTCACCACACACTGAAATCCCTTCCCCACAGACTGAAACACTTCCCAAAACACAGAAACCCATTCACCACACACTGAAACACATTCCCCACACACTGAAAACCTTCCCCACACACTGAAACACATTCTCCACACAATGAAACTGCTTCCACACACGCTGAAACCCCTTCCTCACACACTGAAACACCTTCCCCACACACTGAAACCCCTTCCCCACACACTGAAATCCCTTCCGCACACAATGAAACACCTTCCGCAAACACACTGAAACACCTTCCCCCCACACTGAAACCCCTTCGCCACACACTGAAAAACATCCCCACAAAATGAAACCCCTTCCCCAAACACTGAAACCCCTTCCGCCGACACTGAAACCACTTCCCCTCACACTGAAACCCTTCCCCACACTCTGAAATCCCTTCCCCACACTCTGAAACCCCTTCCCCATACAAAGAAACCCATCCCCACACTCTGAAACCCCTTCCCCACTCAATGAAACACCTTCCCCACACACTGAAACCCCTTCCCCACAAACTGAAACACATTCCCCACACCCTGAAACCCCTTCCCCCTCACTGAAACCCATCCCCACACACTGAAACACATTCCCCACACACTGAAACCCCTTCCCCACACACTGAAAAACATCCCCACAAAATGAAACCCCTTCCCCAAACACAGAAACTCCTTCCGCCGACACAGAAACCGCAGCGCACAACACTGAAACCCTTCCCCACACTCTGAAACCCCTTCCCCACACTCTGAAACCCCTTTCCCACACACTGAAACCCCTTCCCCACACACTGAAACACCTTCCCCACACACTGAAACCCCTTCCCCACAAACACTGAAACATCTGCCCCACACACTGAAACACATTCCCCACACACTGAAATACAATCCCCACACACTGCCACACCTTTGCCACACCCTGAAACCCCTTCCCCAGAAACTGCAAACCTTCCCCACACACTGAAAAAGATTCCCCATACACTGAAACCCCTTCCCCACACACTGAAACACCTTCCCCACACACTGAAACACCTTCCCCACACACTGAAACACCTTCCACACACACTGAAACACATTCGCCACACACTGAAACCCCTTCCGCACACACTGAAACATCTTCCCCACACACTGAAACCCTTCCCCACACATTGAAACATCATCCCCACACACTGAAACACCTTCCTCACACACACTGAAACCCCTTCCCCACACACTGATACATCTTCCCCACACACTTAAACAACTTCCCCACACACTGAAACAACTTCCCCACACACTGAAACCTCTTCCGCACACACTGAAACACATTCACCACACACTGATACCCTTCCCCGCACACTGAAACACCTTCTGCACACACTGAAACACTTCCCCACACACTGAAACCCCTTCCCCACACACTGAAACTCCTTCCCCACACACTGAAATACATCCCCACACACTGAAACACATTCACCACACACTGAAATCCCTTCCCCACAGACTGAAACACTTCCCAAAACACAGAAACCCATTCACCACACACTGAAACACATTCCCCACACACTGAAAACCTTCCCCACACACTGAAACACATTCTCCACACAATGAAACTGCTTCCACACACGCTGAAACCCCTTCCTCACACACTGAAACACCTTCCCCACACACTGAAACCCCTTCCCCACACTCTGAAATCCCTTCCGCACACAATGAAACACCTTCCCCACACACTGAAACACCTTCCCCCCACACTGAAACCCCTTCGCCACACACTGAAAAACATCCCCACAAAATGAAACCCCTTCCCCAAACACTGAAACCCCTTCCGCCGACACTGAAACCACTTCCCCTCACACTGAAACCCTTCCCCACACTCTGAAATCCCTTCCCCACACTCTGAAACCCCTTCCCCATACAAAGAAACCCATCCCCACACTCTGAAACCCCTTCCCCACTCAATGAAACACCTTCCCCACACACTGAAACCCCTTCCCCACAAACTGAAACACATTCCCCACACCCTGAAACCCCTTCCCCCTCACTGAAACCCATCCCCACACACTGAAACCCATCCCCACACACTGAAACCCATCCCCACACTCTGAAACCCCTTCCCCACACACTGAAACACCTTCCCCTCACACTCAACCCCCTTCCCCGCATACTGAAACCCCTTCCACACACACTGAAACACCTTCCCCACACACTGAAACCCCATCCCCATACACTGAAATACATCCCCACACACTGAAACCCCATCCCCAAACACTGAAATACATCCCCAAACACTGAAACACTTCCCCAAACACTGAAACCCATTCACCACACACTGAAACACCTTCCCCACACACTGAAACCCCTTCCCCACACACTGAATCCCCTTCCGCACACAGTGAAACCCTTCCCCACACATTGAATCCCCTTCCGCACACACTGAAACACCTTCCCCACACACTGAAAAACATCCCCACAAAATGAAACCCCTTCCCCAAACACAGAAACCCCTTCCGCCTACACAGGAACTGCTTCGCCCCACACTGAAACCCTTCCCCACACTCTGAAACCCCTACCCTACCCACTGAAACAAATTCCCCGCACACTGAAACTCTTTCCCCACACACTGAAACACATTCCCCACACACTGAAACCCATCCCCAAAAGCTGAAACCCATCCCCACACACTGAAAACCCTTCCCCACACACTGAAACACTTCCCCACACACTGAAACAATTTCCCCACACACTGAAACCCCTTTTGCACAGACTGAAACCCATCCCCACACACTGAAAAACCCTTCGCAATCATAGAAACCCATCCCCACACACTGAAACACCTTCCCCACACACTGAAACCTATTCCCCACACACTGAAACACCTTCCGCACACACTGAAACACATCCTCACACACTGAAACACATTCCCCACACACTGAAACCCCTTCCCCACAAACATTGAAACATCTTCACCACACATTGAAACACCTTCCCCACACACTGAAATACCATCCCCACACACTGAAACACCTTTCCCACACACTGAAACCCCTTCCCCACAAACTGAAATCCCTTCCCCACACACTGAAACACCTTACCCACACACTGAAACACTCCCCCACACACAGAAACACCTTCCCCACATACTGAAATACCTTCCCCACACACTGAAACCCATCCCCACACACTGAAACACGTTCAACACTCACTGTAACACCTTCCGCACACACTGAAACACCTTCCCCACACACTGAAACCCTTCCCCACACACTGAAACCCCTTCCCCACACACTGAAACCCTTCCCCACACACTGAAACTCTTCCCCACATAATGAAACCCCTTCCCCACACACTGAAACAACTTCACCACACACTGAAACACCTTCCCCACACACGGAAACACCTTCCTCACACAAACTGAAACCCCTTCCCCACACACTGAAACACCATCCCCACACACTGATACAACTTCCCCACACACTGAAGCAGCTTCCCCACACACTGAAACCCCTACCGCACACGCTGAAACACCTTCCCCACACACTGAAACCCTTACCCACACGCTGTGAAACACCTTACCCACACACTGAAAAACTTCCCCACACACTGAAACACCTTCCCCGCATACTGAAACCCCTTCCCCGCATACTGAAACCCCTTCCCCACACACTGAAACACCTTCCCCACACACTGAAACCCCATCCCCAACCACTGAAATACATCCCCACACACTAAAACCCCATCCCCAAACAATGAAATACATCCCCAAACACTGAAACACTTCCCCAAACACTGAAACCCATTCACCACACACTGAAACACCTTCCCCACACACTGAAACGCCTTCCCCACAAACTGAATCCCCTTCCGCACACAGTGAAACCCTTCCCCACACACTGAAACCCATTCCCCACACACTGAAACCCCTTCATACACACTGAAAAATATCCCCACAAAATGAAACCCCTTCCCCAAACACAGAAACCCCTTCCGCCTACACAGAAACCCCTTCGCCCCACACTGAAACCCTTCCCCACACTCTGAAACCCCTTTCCCATGCACTGAAACCCCTTCCCCACTCACTGAAACACCTTCCGCAAACACTGAAACACCTTCTGCACACACTGAAACACATCCTCACACACAGAAATACCTTCCCCACACACTGAAACCCCTTCCCCACAAACTCTGAAACATCTTCCCCACACACTGAAACATCTTCCCCACACACTGAAATACAATCCCCACACACTGAAACACCTTTTCCACACCCTGAAACCCCTTCCCCAGAATCTGCAAACCTTCCCCACACACTGAAACACCTTCCCCATACACTGAAACCCCTTCCTCACACACTGATACAGCTTCCCCACACACAGAAACCCCTTCCCCACACACTGAAACACCTTCCCCACACACTGAAACACCTTCCCCACACACTGAAACACCTTCCCCACACACTGAAACACCTTCCCCACATACTGAAACCCCTTCTGCACACACTGAAACATCTTTCCCACACACTGAAGCCCTTCCCCACACACTGAAACCCCTTCCCCACACACTGAAACCCCTTACCCACACACTGAAACACCTTCACCACACACTGAAACACCAGCCGCACACACTGAAACAACTTCCGCACACACTGAAACACCTTCACCACACACTGATACCCTTCCCCGCACACTGAAACACCTTCTGCACACACTGAAACACTTCCCCACACACTGAAACACCTTCCCCATACACTGAAACCCCATCCCCAAACACTGAAATACATCCCCACACACTGAAACACATTCCCCACAAACACTGAAACATCTTCACCACACACTGAAACACCTTCCCCACACACTGAAACACCTTCTGCACACACTGAAACACTTCCCCACACACTGGAACACCTTCCCCATACACTGAAACCCCATCCCCAAACACTGAAATACATCCCCACACACTGAAACACATTCCCCACAAACACTGAAACATCTTCACCACACACTGAAACACCTTCCCCACACACTGAAATACCATCCCCACACACTGAAACACCTTTCCCACACACTGAAACCCCTTCCCCAGACACTGGAACCCTTCCCCACACACTGAAACCCCTGCCCCACACACTGAAACACCTTACCCACACACTCAAACACTTCCCCACACACAGAAGCACCTTCCCCACATACTGAAACCCCTTCCCCACACACTGAAACCCATCCCCACACACTAAAACACATTCCCCACACACTGAAACCCTTCCCCACACACTGAAACCCCTTCCCCACACACTGAAATCCTTCCCCACATCCTGAAACCCCTTCCCCACACACTGAAACAACTTCACCACACACTGAAACACCTTCCCCACACACGGAAACACCTTCCTCACACAAACTGAAACCCCTTCCCCACACACTGAAACACCATCCCCACACACTGATACAACTTCCCCACACACTGAAGCAGCTTCCCCACACACTGAAACCCCCTCCGCACACACTGAAACACCTTCCCCACACACTGAAACCCTTACCCACTCGCTGAAACACCTTACCCACACACTGAAAAACTTCCCCACACACAGAAACACCTTCCCCGCATACTGAAACCCCTTCCCCACACACTTAAACACCTTCCCCACACACTGTAACACAATCCCCAAACACTGAAATACATCCCCACACACTGAAACACATTCCCCACACACTGAAATCCCTTCCGCACACACTGAAACATCTTCCCCACACACTGAAACCCTTCCCCACACATTGAAACATCATCCCCACACACTGAAACACCTTCCTCACACACACTGAAACCCCTTCCCCACACACTGATACATCTTCCCCACACACTTAAACAACTTCCCCACACACTGAAACAACTTCCCCACACACTGAAACCTCTTCCGCACACACTGAAACGCATTCACCACACACTGATACCCTTCCCCGCACACTGAAACACCTTCTGCACACACTGAAACACTTCCCCACACACTGAAACCCCTTCCCCACACACTGAAACCCCTTCCCCACACACTGAAATACATCCCCACACACTGAAACACATTCACCACACACTGAAATCCCTTCCCCACAGACTGAAACACTTCCCAAAACACAGAAACCCATTCACCACACACTGAAACACATTCCCCACACACTGAAAACCTTCCCCACACACTGAAACACATTCCCCACACACTGAAACACATCCCCACACAATGAAACTCCTTCCCCACAAACTGAAACCCCTTCCCAATCACTGAAACCCATCCCCACACACTGAAAACCATCCCCACAAACTGAAACCCATTCCCCACACAATGTAACCCCTTCCTCACACCCTGAAACACATCCCCACACATTGAAACACCATCCCCAGACACTGAAACCCCTTCCGCTCCCACTGAAACCCATCCCCACACACTGAAACCCATCCCCACACACTGAAACACCTTCCCCACACACTGAAACACCTTCCCCACACACTGAAACCCTTCCCCACACCCTGAAACACATCCACACACACTGAAACACCTTCCCCACACACTGAAACCCCTTCCCCACACACTGAAACACCTTCCCCACACACTGAAACACATTCACCACACACTGAAACGCCTTCCGCACACACTGAAACATCTTCCCCACACACTGAAACCCTTCCCCACACATTGAAACATCATCCCCACACACTGAAACACCTTCCTCACACACACTGTAACCCCTTCCCCACACACTGATACATCTTCCCCACACACCTAAACAACTTCCCCACACACTGAAACAACTTCCCCACACATTGAAACCCCTTCCGCACACACTGAAACACATTCACCACACACTGATACCCTTCCACGCACACTGAAACACCTTCTGCACACACTGAAACACTTCCCCACACACTGAAACCCCTTCCCCACACACTGAAACCCCTTCCCCACACACTGAAACCCCTTCCCCACACACTGAAATACATCCCCACACACTGAAACACATTCCCCACACACTGAAATCCCTTCCCCACAGACTAAAACACTTCCCAAAACACAGAAACCCATTCACCACACACTGAAACACATTCCCCACACACTGAAAACCTTCCCCACACACTGAAACACATTCCACACACACTGAAACACATCCCCAAACAATGAAACTCCTTCCCCACAACCTGAAACCCCTTCCCAATCACTGAAACCCATCCCCACACACTGAAACCCATCCCCACAAACTGAAACCCCTTCCCCACACAATGAAACCCCTTCCTCACACCCTGAAACACATCCCCACACATTGAAACACCATTCCCAGTCACTGAAACCCCTTCCGCACCCACTGAAACCCATCCCCACACACTGAAACCCATCCCCACACACTGAAACACCTTCCCCACACACTGAAACCCTTCCCCACACCATGAAACACATCCCCACACACTGAAACCCCTTCCCCAGACACTGGAACCCTTCCCGACACACTGAAACACCTTCTCCATACACTGAAACCTCTTCCCCACACACTGAAACAGCTTCCCCACACACTGAAACCCTTTCCCCACTCACTGAAACACCTTCCCTACACACTGAAACACATTCACCACACACTGAAACCCCTTCTGCCCACACTGAAACCCCTTCCGCACACACTGAAACATCTTCCCCACACACTGAAACCCTTCCCCACACACTGAAACCCCTTCCCCACACACTGAAACCCCTTCCCCACACACTGAAACACCTTCACCACACACTGAAACATCATCCCCACACACTGAAACACCTTGCACACACACACTGAAACCCCTTCCCCACACACTGAAACATCTTCCCCACACACTGAAACAACTTCCCCACACACTGAAACAGCTTCCCCACACACTGAAACAGCTTCCCCACACACTGAAACCCCTTCCGCACACACTGAAACACCTTCACCACACACTGATACCCTTCCCCGCACACGGAAACACCTTCTGCACACACTGAAACATCTTCCCCACACACTGAAACAACTTCCCCACACACTGAAACCCCTTCCCCACACACTGAAACCCCTTCCCCACACACTGAAACACCTTCCCCACACACTGAAACACCTTCCCCACACACTGAAACACCTTCCCCACACACTGAAACACCTTCCCCACATACTGAAACCCCTTCTGCACACACTGAAACATCTTTCCCACACACTGAAGCCCTTCCCCACACACTGAAACCCCTTCCCCACACACTGAAACCCCTTACCCACACACTGAAACACCTTCACCACACACTGAAACACCAGCCGCACACACTGAAACAACTTCCGCACACACTGAAACACCTTCACCACACACTGATACCCTTCCCCGCACACTGAAACACCTTCTGCACACACTGAAACACTTCCCCACACACTGAAACACCTTCCCCATACACTGAAACCCCATCCCCAAACAGTGAAATACATCCCCACACACTGAAACACATTCCCCACAAACACTGAAACATCTTCACCACACACTGAAACACCTTCCCCACACACTGAAACACCTTCTGCACACACTGAAACACTTCCCCACACACTGAAACACCTTCCCCATACACTGAAACTCCATCCCCAAACACTGAAATACATCCCCACACACTGAAACACATTCCCCACAAACACTGAAACATCTTCACCACACACTGAAACACCTTCCCCACACACTGAAATACCATCCCCACACACTGAAACACCTTTCCCACACACTGAAACCCCTTCCCCAGACACTGGAACCCTTCCCCACACACTGAAACCCCTGCCCCACACACTGAAACACCTTACCCACACACTCAAACACTTCCCCACACACAGAAGCACCTTCCACACATACTGAAACCCCTTCCCCACACACTGAAACCCATCCCCACACACTAAAACACATTCCCCACACACTGAAACCCTTCCCCACACACTGAAACCCCTTCCCCACACACTGAAATCCTTCCCCACATCCTGAAACCCCTTCCCCACACACTGAAACAACTTCACCACACACTGAAACACCTTCCCCACACAGGGAAACACCTTCCTCACACAAACTGAAACCCCTTCCCCACACACTGAAACACCATCCCCACACACTGATACAACTTCCCCACACACTGAAGCAGCTTCCCCACACACTGAAACCCCCTCCGCACACACTGAAACACCTTCCCCACACACTGAAACCCTTACCCACTCGCTGAAACACCTTACCCACACACTGAAAAACTTCCCCACACACTGAAACACCTTCCCCGCATACTGAAACCCCTTCCCCACACACTTAAACACCTTCCCCACACACTGTAACACAATCCCCAAACACTGAAATACATCCCCACACACTGAAACACATTCCCCACACACTGAAATCCCTTCCGCACACACTGAAACATCTTCCCCACACACTGAAACCCTTCCCCACACATTGAAACATCATCCCCACACACTGAAACACCTTCCTCACACACACTGAAACCCCTTCCCCACACACTGATACATCTTCCCCACACACTTAAACAACTTCCCCACACACTGAAACAACTTCCCCACACACTGAAACCTCTTCCGCACACACTGAAACACATTCACCACACACTGATACCCTTCCCCGCACACTGAAACACCTTCTGCACACACTGAAACACTTCCCCACACACTGAAATCCCTTCCCCACACACTGAAACCCCTTCCCCACACACTGAAATACATCCCCACACACTGAAACACATTCACCACACACTGAAATCCCTTCCCCACAGACTGAAACACTTCTCAAAACACAGAAACCCATTCACCACACTTTGAAACACATTCCCCACACACTGAAAACCTTCCCCACACACTGAAACACATTCCCCACACACTGAAACACATCCCCACACAATGAAACTCCTTCCCCACAAACTGAAACCCCTTCCCAATCACTGAAACCCATCCCCACACACTGAAAACCATCCCCACAAACTGAAACCCATTCCCCACACAATGTAACCCCTTCCTCACACCCTGAAACACATCCCCACACATTGAAACACCATCCCCAGACACTGAAACCCCTTCCGCTCCCACTGAAACCCATCCCCACACACTGAAACCCATCCCCACACACTGAAACACCTTCCCCACACACTGAAACACCTTCCCCACACACTGAAACCCTTCCCCACACCCTGAAACACATCCACACACACTGAAACACCTTCCCCACACACTGAAACCCCTTCCCCACACACTGAAACACCTTCCCCACACACTGAAACACATTCACCACACACTGAAACGCCTTCCGCACACACTGAAACATCTTCCCCACACACTGAAACCCTTCCCCACACATTGAAACATCATCCCCACACACTGAAACACCTTCCTCACACACACTGTAACCCCTTCCCCACACACTGATACATCTTCCCCACACACCTAAACAACTTCCCCACACACTGAAACAACTTCCCCACACATTGAAACCCCTTCCGCACACACTGAAACACATTCACCACACACTGATACCCTTCCACGCACACTGAAACACCTTCTGCACACACTGAAACACTTCCCCACACACTGAAACCCCTTCCCCACACACTGAAACCCCTTCCCCACACACTGAAACCCCTTCCCCACACACTGAAATACATCCCCACACACTGAAACACATTCCCCACACACTGAAATCCCTTCCCCACAGACTAAAACACTTCCCAAAACACAGAAACCCATTCACCACACACTGAAACACATTCCCCACACACTGAAAACCTTCCCCACACACTGAAACACATTCCACACACACTGAAACACATCCCCAAACAATGAAACTCCTTCCCCACAACCTGAAACCCCTTCCCAATCACTGAAACCCATCCCCACACACTGAAACCCATCCCCACAAACTGAAACCCCTTCCCCACACAATGAAACCCCTTCCTCACACCCTGAAACACATCCCCACACATTGAAACACCATTCCCAGTCACTGAAACCCCTTCCGCACCCACTGAAACCCATCCCCACACACTGAAACCCATCCCCACACACTGAAACACCTTCCCCACACACTGAAACCCTTCCCCACACCATGAAACACATCCCCACACACTGAAACCCCTTCCCCAGACACTGGAACCCTTCCCGACACACTGAAACACCTTCTCCATACACTGAAACCTCTTCCCCACACACTGAAACAGCTTCCCCACACACTGAAACCCTTTCCCCACTCACTGAAACACCTTCCCTACACACTGAAACACATTCACCACACACTGAAACCCCTTCTGCCCACACTGAAACCCCTTCCGCACACACTGAAACATCTTCCCCACACACTGAAACCCTTCCCCACACACTGAAACCCCTTCCCCACACACTGAAACCCCTTCCCCACACACTGAAACACCTTCACCACACACTGAAACATCATCCCCACACACTGAAACACCTTGCACACACACACTGAAACCCCTTCCCCACACACTGAAACATCTTCCCCACACACTGAAACAACTTCCCCACACACTGAAACAGCTTCCCCACACACTGAAACCCCTTCCGCACACACTGAAACACCTTCACCACACACTGATACCCTTCCCCGCACACGGAAACACCTTCTGCACACACTGAAACATCTTCCCCACACACTGAAACAACTTCCCCACACACTGAAACCCCTTCCCCACACACTGAAACCCCTTCCCCACACACTGAAACACCTACCCCATACACTGAAACCCCATCCCCAAACACTGAAATACATCCCCACACACTGAAACACATTCCCCACAAACTGAAATCCCTTCCCCACAGACTGAAGTTTTCCCAAAACACAGAAACCCATTCACCACACACTGAAACACATTCCCCACACACTGAAAACCTTCCCCACACACAGAAACACATTCCCCACACACTGAAACCACTTCCCCACTCACTGAAACCCCTTCCCCACACACTGAAACACCTTCCACTCACACTGAGACACATCCCCACACAATGAAACTCCTTCCCCACAACCTGAAACCCCTTCCCAATCACTGAAACCCATCCCCACACAATGAAACCCATCCCCACACACTGAAACCCCTTCCCCACACAATGACACCCCTTCCCCACACCCTGAAACACATCCCCACACATTGAAACACATCCCCAGACACTGAAACCCCTTCCGCACCCACTGAAACCCATCCCCACACACTGAAACCCATCCCCACATACTGAAACCCTTCCCCACAACCTGAAACACATCCCCACACACTGAAACACCTTCCCCACACACTAAAACCCCTTCCGCACACACTGAAACCCATCCCCTCACACTGAAACCCCTTCCCCAGACACTGGAACCCTTCCCCACACACTGAAACACATTCTCCATACACTGAAACCCCTTCCCCTCACACTGAAACAGCTTCCCCACACACTGAAATACAATCCCCGCACACTGACACACCTTTGCCACACCCTGAAACACCTTCCCCAGAAAGTGCAAACCTTCCCCACACACTGAAACACCTTCCCCATACACTGAAACCCCTTCCCCACACACTGAAACAGCTTCCCCACACCCTGAAACCCCTTCACCACACACTGAAACACCTTTCCCACACACTGAAACCCTTTCTGCACACAATGAAACCCCTTCACCACACACTGATACCCTTCCCCGCACACGGAAACACCTTCTGCACACACTGAAACATCTTCCCCACACACTGAAACACCTTCCCCATACACTGAAACCCCTTCCCCACACACTGAAACAGCTTCCCCACACCCTGAAACCCCTTCACTACACACTGAAACACCTTTCCCACACACTGAAACCCTTTCTGCACACAATGAAACCCCTTCCGCACACACTGAAACATCGTCCCCACACACTGAAACCCTTCCCCAGACACTGAAACCCTTCCCCACACACTGAAACCCCTTCCCCACACACTGAAACCCGTCCCCACACACTGAAACCCTTCCACACACACTGAAACCTCTTCCCACACACGGAAACTCTTCCCCACGCACTGAAACTTCTTCCCCACACACTGAAACCCCTTCCGCACACACTGAAACCCCTTCACCACACACTGATACCCTTCCCCGCACACTGAAACACCTTCTGCACACACTGAAACACTTACCCACACACTGAAACACCTTCCCCACACACTGAAACCCCTTCCCCACACACTGAAACACCTTCCCCATACACTGAAACCCCATCCCCAAACACTGAAATACATCCCCACACACTGAAACCCCTTCCGCACACACTGAAACCCGTTCACCACACACTGATACCCTTCCCCAAACACTGAAACCCATTCACCACACACTGAAACACATTCCCCACACACTGAAACCCTTCCAAACACACTGAAACACATTCCCCACACACTGAAATACCTTCCCCAGACACTGAAACACCTTCCCCACACACAGAAATCCCTTCCCCACACACTGAAACCACTTCCACACACACTGAAACAACTTCCCCACACACTGAAATAACTTTCCCACGCACTTAAACACCTTCCCCACACACTGAAACACATCCCCACACAAAGAAACCCCTTCCCCACCCACTGAAACCCCTTCAGCAGACATTGAAACCCTTCCCCACACACTGAAACCCTTCCCCACACAATGAAACCCCTTCCCTACACACTGAAACACCTTCCCCACACACTGAAACCCCTTCCCTACACACTGAAACACCTTCCCCAAACACTGAAACCCTTCCCCACACACTGAAGCCCGTTCCCCACACACTGAAACCCCTTCCCCACACATGAACCACATCCCCACACACTGAAACTGCTTCCCCACACACTGAAACACCTTCCTCACACCCTGAAACACATCCCCACACATTGAAACACCATTCCCAGTCACTGAAACCCCTTCCGCACCCACTGAAACCCATCCCCACACACTGAAACCCATCCCCACACACTGAAACACCTTCCCCACACACTGAAACCCTTCCCCACACCATGAAACACATCCCCACACACTGAAACCCCTTCCCCAGACACTGGAACCCTTCCCGACACACTGAAACACCTTCTCCATACACTGAAACCTCTTCCCCACACACTGAAACAGCTTCCCCACACACTGAAACCCTTTCCCCACTCACTGAAACACCTTCCCTACACACTGAAACACATTCACCACACACTGAAACCCCTTCTGCCCACACTGAAACCCCTTCCGCACACACTGAAACATCTTCCCCACACACTGAAACCCTTCCCCACACACTGAAACCCCTTCCCCACACACTGAAACCCCTTCCCCACACACTGAAACACCTTCACCACACACTGAAACATCATCCCCACACACTGAAACACCTTGCACACACACACTGAAACCCCTTCCCCACACACTGAAACATCTTCCCCACACACTGAAACAACTTCCCCACACACTGAAACAGCTTCCCCACACACTGAAACCCCTTCCGCACACACTGAAACACCTTCACCACACACTGATACCCTTCCCCGCACACGGAAACACCTTCTGCACACACTGAAACATCTTCCCCACACACTGAAACAACTTCCCCACACACTGAAACCCCTTCCCCACACACTGAAACCCCTTCCCCACACACTGAAACACCTACCCCATACACTGAAACCCCATCCCCAAACACTGAAATACATCCCCACACACTGAAACACATTCCCCACAAACTGAAATCCCTTCCCCACAGACTGAAGTTTTCCCAAAACACAGAAACCCATTCACCACACACTGAAACACATTCCCCACACACTGAAAACCTTCCCCACACACAGAAACACATTCCCCACACACTGAAACCACTTCCCCACTCACTGAAACCCCTTCCCCACACACTGAAACACCTTCCACTCACACTGAAACACATCCCCACACAATGAAACTCCTTCCCCACAACCTGAAACCCCTTCCCAATCACTGAAACCCATCCCCACACAATGAAACCCATCCCCACACACTGAAACCCCTTCCCCACACAATGACACCCCTTCCCCACACCCTGAAACACATCCCCACACATTGAAACACATCCCCAGACACTGAAACCCCTTCCGCACCCACTGAAACCCATCCCCACACACTGAAACCCATCCCCACATACTGAAACCCTTCCCCACAACCTGAAACACATCCCCACACACTGAAACACCTTCCCCACACACTAAAACCCCTTCCGCACACACTGAAACCCATCCCCTCACACTGAAACCCCTTCCCCAGACACTGGAACCCTTCCCCACACACTGAAACACATTCTCCATACACTGAAACCCCTTCCCCTCACACTGAAACAGCTTCCCCACACACTGAAATACAATCCCCGCACACTGACACACCTTTGCCACACCCTGAAACACCTTCCCCAGAAAGTGCAAACCTTCCCCACACACTGAAACACCTTCCCCATACACTGAAACCCCTTCCCCACACACTGAAACAGCTTCCCCACACCCTGAAACCCCTTCACCACACACTGAAACACCTTTCCCACACACTGAAACCCTTTCTGCACACAATGAAACCCCTTCACCACACACTGATACCCTTCCCCGCACACGGAAACACCTTCTGCACACACTGAAACATCTTCCCCACACACTGAAACACCTTCCCCATACACTGAAACCCCTTCCCCACACACTGAAACAGCTTCCCCACACCCTGAAACCCCTTCACTACACACTGAAACACCTTTCCCACACACTGAAACCCTTTCTGCACACAATGAAACCCCTTCCGCACACACTGAAACATCGTCCCCACACACTGAAACCCTTCCCCAGACACTGAAACCCTTCCCCACACACTGAAACCCCTTCCCCACACACTGAAACCCGTCCCCACACACTGAAACCCTTCCACACACACTGAAACCTCTTCCCACACACGGAAACTCTTCCCCACGCACTGAAACTTCTTCCCCACACACTGAAACCCCTTCCGCACACACTGAAACCCCTTCACCACACACTGATACCCTTCCCCGCACACTGAAACACCTTCTGCACACACTGAAACACTTACCCACACACTGAAACACCTTCCCCACACACTGAAACCCCTTCCCCACACACTGAAACACCTTCCCCATACACTGAAACCCCATCCCCAAACACTGAAATACATCCCCACACACTGAAACCCCTTCCGCACACACTGAAACCCGTTCACCACACACTGATACCCTTCCCCAAACACTGAAACCCATTCACCACACACTGAAACACATTCCCCACACACTGAAACCCTTCCAAACACACTGAAACACATTCCCCACACACTGAAATACCTTCCCCAGACACTGAAACACCTTCCCCACACACAGAAATCCCTTCCCCACACACTGAAACCACTTCCACACACACTGAAACAACTTCCCCACACACTGAAATAACTTTCCCACGCACTTAAACACCTTCCCCACACACTGAAACACATCCCCACACAAAGAAACCCCTTCCCCACCCACTGAAACCCCTTCAGCAGACATTGAAACACCTTCCCCACACACTGAAACCCCTTCCCCACACACTGAAACCCCTTCCGCACACACTGAAACCCCTTCCGCACACACTGAAAAACCTTTCCCACACACTGAAACCCCTTCCCCACACACTGCAATCCCTTCCCCACACACTGAAACCCCTTCCGCACACACTGAAACACCTTCCCCACACACTGAAACAGATCCCCCACACACTGAAACACCTTCCCTAAACACTGAAACCCCTTCCGCACACACTGAAACCCATCCCCACACACTGACACCCATCCCCACACACAGAAACACCTTCCCCACACACTGAAACCCTTCCCCACATTCAGAAACACATACCCACAAACTGAAACCACTTCCCCACGCACTGAAACACCTTCCCCACACACTGAAACACCTTCCACACACACTGAAATACCTTCCCCACACACTGAAACACATTCCCGACACACTGAAATCCCTTCCCCACACACTGCAACCCCTTCCCCACAAACTGAAACCCCGTCCGCACACACGGTAACCCTTCCCCACACACTGAAACACTTCCCCACACACTGAAACCCATTCCCCACAAACTGAAACCCCTTCCCCACACCCTGAAACCCCTTCCACACACAATAAAACACCTTCCCAACACAATGAACCACCTTCCCCGCACACTGAAACGCCTTCCCCACACACTAAAACACCTTCCCCACACACTGAAACACCTTCCCCACACACTGTAATACCATCCCGACACACTGAAACACATTTCCCACACACTGAAACCCCTTCCCCACGCACTGGAACCCTTCCCCACACACTGAAACACCTTCCCCAAACACTGCAACCACTTCCGCACACACTGAAACAGCTTCCCCCCACACTGAAACCCCTTCCCCACACACTGAAACACCTTCCCCACACACTGAAACACATCCCCACACACTGAAAGACCCTCCCCGCATTCTGAAACGCCTTCCCCACACACTAAAGCCCCTTCCCCACACACTGAAACGCCTTCCCCACACAATGAAACAGCTTCCCCCCACACTGAATCCCCTTCCCCACACACTGAAACACCTTCCCCACACACTGAAACACCTTCCCCACACACTGAAACAAATTCCCCACACAGTGAAAACCTTCCCCACACACTGAAACCCCTTCCCCACACCCGGAACCCCTACCCCACACACTGAAACACCTTCCCCCTTAGCGAAATACCTTCCCCACACACTGAAACCCCTTCCGTACACACTGAAACACATTCCCCACACAGTGAAAACCTTCCCCACACACTGAAACACATTCCCCACACACTGAAACACTTCCCCACACTCTGAAACACCTTTCCCAAACACTGGAACCCCTTCCCCACACACTGAAAGCCCTTCCCCAAACACTGAAAGACCATCCCCACACACTGAAACCCCATCCCCACACACTGCAACACATCCCCACACAATGAAACACCTTCCCCGCACACAGAAACCCCTTCTCCACTCACTGAAACCCTTCCCCAAACACTGAAACCCATTCACCACACACTGAAACACATTCCCCACACACTGAAACCCTTCCAAACACACTGAAACCCTTCCAAACACACTGAAACACATACCCCACACACTGAAACACATTCCCCACACACTGAAACCCCTTCCCCACACACTGAAACCCCTTCCCCACACACTGAAACGCCTTCCACACACACTGAAACACCTTCCCCACACACTGAAACCCCTTCCCCACACACTGAAACCCCTTCCGCACACAGTTAAACCCTTGCCCACACACTGAAACACCAACCCCACACACTGAAACACATCCCTACAACCTGAAACCCCTTCCCCACACACTGAAACACATCCCCACTCACTGAAACGCCGTCCCCACACACTGAAACATCTTCCACACACACTGAAACACCTTCCCCACACTGAAACCCCTTCCGCACACAGTGAAACCCTTCCCCACACAGTGAAACCATTCCCCACAGACTGAAACCCTTCCCCACACAATGAAACGCCATCCCCTCACACTGAAACCCTTCCCCAAACACTGAAACGCCTTCCCCACACACTGAAACACCTTCCCCACACACTGCAACACATCCCCACAAACTGAATCACCTTCCCCACACACTGAAACACCTTCCCCACACACTGAAACCCCTTCCCCACACACTGAAACCCCTTCCCCAGACACAGAAACCCTTCCCCACACACTGGAACACCTTCCCCACACACTGAAACACCTTCCCCACACTTTGAACACCTTCCCCACACTTTGAACCCCTTCCCCACACACTGAAACCCCTTCCCCACACACAGAAACACCTTCCCCACATACTGAAACCCCATCCCCACAAACTGCAACAAATCACCACACACTGAAACTCCTTCTGCACACACTGAAACCCCTTCGACACCCACTGCAACACATACCCACTCACTGAAACCCCTTCCCCACACACAGAAACACCTTCCCCACACACTGAAACACATTCCCCACACTGAAACCCCTTCCGCACACAGTGAAACCCTTCACCACACACTGAAACCCCTTCCTCACACACTGAAACACATCCCCAAATACTGAAACCCCGTCCCCACACACTGAAACACCTTCCCCACACACTGAAACACGTTCCTCACACGCTGAAACCCCTTTTGCATACAGTGAAACCCTTCCCCACACACTGAAACCCCTTCCCCACACACTGAAACACATCCCTACACACTGAAACCCCTTCCCCACACACTGAAACCCCTTGCGCACACACTGAAACACCATCCCCACAGACTGAAACCCCTTCCCCACACACTGAAACCCCTTCCGCACACACTGAAACCCTTTCCACACACACTGAAGTACCTTCCCCACACACTGAAACCCCTTCCCCACACACTGAAACACCTTCCCCACACACTGAAACCCTTTCCGCACACACTGAAACACCTTCCGCACACAGTGAAACCCTTCCCCACACACAGAAACCCCTTCCCCACACACTGAAACCCCTTCATCACACACTGAAACACATCCCCACACACTGAAACCCCTTCCCCACACACTGAAACCCCTTCCCCACACAATGAAAACACTTTCCCCAGCACTGAATCCATTCCCCACACTCCGAAATCCCTTCCCCACGCACTGAAACACCTTCCCCACACTCTGAAACCCTTACTCACACACTGAAACCCCTTCCCCATACAGTGGAAAACCTTCCCCACACACTGAAAACCCTTTCCCACACACTGAAACCCCTTCCCCACACACTGAAACCCCTTCCCAACAAACTGAAGCACCATTCCCACACACTGAAACCCCTTCCGCACACACTGAAACCCATCCCCACACACTGAATCACCTTCCCCACACACTGAAACCCCTTCCCCACACTCTGAAATCCCTTCCCCACACACTGAAACACATCCCCACACACTGAAACACATCCCCACACAGAGAATCACATTCCCCACACACTGAAACACCTTCCCCACACACTGAAACCCCTTCCCCAATCACTGAAACGCCTTCCGCTTTCACTGAAACCCCTTCCACACACACTGAAACACCATCCCCACACACTGAAACCCCTTCCCCACACAATGAAACCCCATCCGCACACAGTGAAACCCTTCCCCACACACTGAAACACCCTCCCCACACACTGAAACACCTTCCCCACACACTGAAACACCTTCCCCACACACTGAAACACATCCCCACTCACTGAAACCCCTTTCCCACACACTGAAACACCTTCCCCACACACTGAAACACCTTCCCCACACTGAAACCCCTTCCGCACACAGTGAAACCCTTCCCCACACAGTGAAACCCTTCCCCACACACTGAAACACCTTCCTCACACACTGAAACACATCCCCAAATACTGAAACCCCTTCCTCACTCACTGAAACCCCGTCCCCACACACTGAAACACCTTCCCCACACACTGAAACCCCTTCCGCACAAAGTGAAACCCTTCACCACACACTGAAACACATTCCTCACACACTGAAACACATCCCCAAATACTGAAACCCCTTTCCCACACACTGAAAACCTTCCCCACACACTGAAACAATTCCCCAAACACTGAAACCCATTCACCACACACTGCAACACATTACCCACACACTGAAACCCTTCCAAACACACTGAAACACATTCCCCACACACTGAAACCCCTTCCCCACACACTGAAACCCCTCCCCACACACTGAAACGCCTTCCGCTTTCACTGAAACCCTTTCCACACACACTGAAACCCCTTCCCCACACACTGAAACAATTCCCCACAGACTGAAACACCTTCCCCACACAATGAAACTCCTTCCGCACACACTGAAACCCATCCCCACACACTGAAACCCATCCCCACACACTGAAACCCATACCCACAAACTGAAACATCTTCCCCACACACTGAAACCATTCCCCACAGACTGAAACACATCCCCACACACTGAGACCCATTCCTCACACACTGGAACCCTTCCCCACACACTGAAACACCTTCCCCAAATACTGAAACCCCTTCCCCACACACTGAAACGGCTTCCCCCCACACTGAAACCCCTTTCCCACACACTGAAACACCTTCCCCACACACTGAAACACCTTCCCCAAACACTGAAACCCGTTCTGCACACACTGAAACACCTTCACCACACACTGAAACCCTTTCCCACACACGGAAACCCATTCCCCACACACTGGAACCCTTCCCCACACACTGAAACTCCTTCCCCAAATACTGAAGCCCCTTCCCCACACACTGAAACCCCTTCCCCACACCCGGAACCCCTACCCCACACACTGAAACACCTTCCCCCTAAGCGAAACACCTTCCCCACACACTGAAACCCCTTCCGCACACACTGAAACCCCTTCCCCAAACACTGAAAGACCATCCCCACACACTGAAACCCCATCCCCACACACTGCAACACATCCCCACACAATGAAACACCTTCCCCACACACAGAAACCCCTTCCCCACTCACTGAAACCCTTCCCCAAACACTGAAACCCATTCACAACACACTGAAACACATTCCCCACACACTGAAACCCTTCCAAACACACTGAAAACCTTCCAAACACACTGAAACACATACCCCACACACTGAAACACATTCCCCACACACTGAAACCCCTTCCCCACACACTGAAACCCCTTCCCCACACACTGAAACCCCTTCCCCACACACTGAAACGCCTTCCACACACACTGAAACACCTTCCCCACACACTGAAACCCCTTCCCCACACACTGAAACCCCTTCCGCACACAGTTAAACCCTTCCCCACACACTGAAACACCAACCCCACACACTGAAACACATCCCCACAACCTGAAACCCCTTCCCCACACACTGAAACACATCCCCACTCACTGAAACACCTTCCCCACACTGAAACCCCTTCCGCACACAGTGAAACCCTTCCCCACACAGTGAAACCATTCCCCACAGACTGAAACCCTTCCCCACACAATGAAACGCCATCCCCTCACACTGAAACCCTTCCCCAAACACAGAAACGACTTCCCCACACACTGAAACACCTTCCCCACACACTGAAACACATCCCCACAAACTGAATCACCTTCCCCACACACTGAAACACCTTCCCCACACACTGAAACCCCTTCCCCACACACTGAAACCCCTTCCCCAGACACAGAAACCCTTCCCCACACACTGGAACACCTTCCCCACACACTGAAACACCTTCCCCACACTTTGAACCCCTTCCCCACACTTTGAACCCCTTCCCCACACACTGAAACCCTTCCCCACACACTGAAACCCCTTCCCCAGACACAGAAACCCTTCCCCACACACTGGAACACCTTCCCCACACACTGAAACACCTTCCCCACACTTTGAACCCCTTCCCCACACTTTGAACCCCTTCCCCACACACTGAAACCCCTTCCCCACACACAGAAACACCTTCCCCACATACTGAAACCCCATCCCCACAAACTGCAACAAATCACCACACACTGAAACTCCTTCTGCACACACTGAAACCCCTTCGACACCCACTGCAACACATACCCACTCACTGAAACCCCGTCCCCACACACTGAAACACCTTCCCCACACACTGAAACACCTTCCCCACACTGAAACCCCTTCCGCACACAGTGAAACCCTTCACCACACACTGAAACCCCTTCCTCACACACTGAAACACATCCCCAAATTTCTGAAACCCCGTCCCCACACACTGAAACACCTTCCCCACACACTGAAACACGTTCCTCACACGCTGAAACCCCTTCCGCACACAGTGAAACCCTTCCCCACACACTGAAACCCCTTCCCCACACACTGAAACACATCCCTACACACTGAAACCCCTTCCCCACACACTGAAACCCCTTGCGCACACAATGAAACACCATCCCCACAGACTGAAACACCTTCCCCACACACAGAAACCCCTTCCGCACACACTGAAACCCTTTCCACACACACTGAAGTACCTTCCCCACACACTGAAACACCTTCGGCACACACTGAAACACCTTCCCCACACACTGAAACCCTTTCCGCACACACTGAAACACCTTCCACACACAGTGAAACCCTTCCCCACACACAGAAACCCCTTCCGCACACACTGAAACCCCATCATCACACACTGAAACACATCCCCACACACTGAAACCCCTTCCCCACACACTGAAACCCCTTCCCCACACAATGAAAACACTTCCCCCCGCACTGAATCCATTCCCCACACTCCGAAATCCCTTCCCCACGCACTGAAACACCTTCCCCACACTCTGAAACCCTTACTCACACACTGAAACCCCTTTCCCACACACTGAAACCCCTTCCCCACACACTGAAACCCCTTCCCAACAAACTGAAACACCTTTCCCACACACTGAAACCCCTTCCGCACACACTGAAACCCATCCCCACACACTGAATCACCTTCCCCACACACTGAAACCCCTTCCCCACACTCTGAAATCCCTTCCCCACACATTGAAACACATCCCCACACAGAGAATCACATTCCCCACACACTGAAACACCTTCCCCACACACTGAAACCACTTCCCCAATCACTGAAACGCCTTCCGCTTTCACTGAAACCCCTTCCACACACACTGAAACACCATCCCCACACACTGAAACCCCTTCCCCACACAATGAAACCCCATCCGCACACAGTGAAACCCTTCCCCACACACTGAAACACCCTCCCCACACACTGAAACACCTTCCCCACACACTGAAACACCTTCCCCACACACTGAAACACATCCCCACTCACTGAAACCCCTTTCCCACACACTGAAACACCTTCCCCACACACTGAAACATCTTCCCCACACTGAAACCCCTTCTGCACACAGTGAAACCCTTCCCCACACAGTGAAACCCTTCCCCACACAGTGAAACCCTTCCCCACACACTGAAACACCTTCCTCACACACTGAAACACATCCCCAAATACTGAAACCCCTTCTTCACTCACTGAAACCCCGTCCCCACACACTGAAACACCTTCCCCACACACTGAAACCCCTTCCGCACAAAGTGAAACCCTTCACCACACACTGAAACACATTCCTCACACACTGAAACACATCCCCAAATACTGAAACCCCTTTCCCACACACTGAAAACCTTCCCCACACACTGAAACCCTTCCCCAAACACTGAAACCCATTCACCACACACTGAAACACATTACCCACACACTGAAACCCTTCCAAACACACTGAAACACATTCCCCACACACTGAAACCCCTTCCCCACACACTGAAACCCCTCCCCACACACTGAAACGCCTTCCGCTTTCACTGAAACCCTTTCCGCACACACTGAAACCCCTTCCCCACACACTGAAACAATTCCCCACAGACTGAAACACCTTCCCCACACAATGAAACTCCTTCCGCACACACTGAAACCCATCCCCACACACTGAAACCCATCCCCACACACTGAAACCCATACCCACAAACTGAAACATCTTCCCCACACACTGAAACCATTCCCCACAGACTGAAACACATCCCCACACACTGAAACACATCCCCACACACTGAAGGACCCTCCCCGCAAACTGAAACGCCTTCCCCACACACTAAAACCCCTTCCCCACACTCTGAAACACCTTCCGCACACACGAAATACCATCCCGACACACTGAAACACCTTTCCCACACACTGAAACCCATTCCCCACACACTGGAACCCTTCCCCACACACTGAAACACCTTCCCCAAATACTGAAACCCCTTCCCCACACATTGAAACGGCTTCCCCCCACACTGAAACCCCTTTCCCACACACTGAAACACCTTCCCCACACACTGAAACACCTTCCCCACACACTGAAACCCGTTCTGCACACATTGAAACACCTTCCCCACACACTGAAACCCTTTCCCACACACGGAAACCCATTCCCCACACACTGGAACCCTTCCCCACACACTGAAACTCCTTCCCCAAATACTGAAGCCCCTTCCCCACACACTGAAACCCCTTCCCCACACCCGGAACCCCTACCCCACACACTGAAACACCTTCCCCCTAAGCGAAACACCTTCCCCACACACTGAAACCCCTTCCGCACACACTGAAACACATTCCCCACACAGTGAAAACCTTCCCCACACACTGAAACACATTCCCCACACACTGCAACACATCCCCACACAATGAAACACCTTCCCCACACACAGAAACCCCTTCCCCACTCACTGAAACCCTTCCCCAAACACTGAAACCCATTCACCACACACTGAAACACATTCCCCACACACTGAAACCCTTCCAAACACACTGAAACCCTTCCAAACACACTGAAATACATTCCCCACACACTGAAACACATTCCCCACACACTGAAACCCCTTCCCCACACACTGAAACCCCTTCCCCACACACTGAAACCCCTTCCCCACTACCTGAAACACCTTCCCCACACACTGAAACCCCCTCCACACACAGTTAAACCCTTCCCCACACACTGAAACACGAACCCCACACACTGAAACACATCCCCACAACCTGAAACCCCTTCCCGACACACTGAAACACATCCCCCCTCACTGAAACCCCTTCCCCACACACTGAAACATCTTCCACACACACTGAAACACCTTCCCCACACTGAAACCCCTTCCGCACACAGTGAAACCCTTCCCCACACAGTGAAACCATTCCCCACAGACTGAAACCCTTCCCCACACAATGAAACGCCATCCCCTCACACTGAAACCCTTCCCCAAACACTGAAACCCCTTCCCCACACACTGAAACACCTTACCCAGACACTGAAACACTTCCCCACAAACTGAAACACCTTCCCCACACACTGAAACCCCTTCTGCACACACTGAAACACCTTCCCCAGACACTGAAACCCTTCCCCACACACTGGAACACCTTCCCCACACACTGAAACACCTTCCCCACACTTTGAACCCCTTCCCCACACTTTGAACCCCTTCCCCACACACTGAAACCCCTTCCCCACACACTGATACCCCTTCCCCACACACAGAAACACCTTCCCCACATACTGAAACCCCATCCCCACAAACTGCAACAAATCACCACACACTGAAACTCCTTCTGCACACACTGAAACCCCTTCGACACCCACTGCAAAACATACCCACTCACTGAAATCCCGTCCCCACACAATGAAACACCTTCCCCACACACTGAAACACCTTCCCCACACTGAAACCCCTTCCGCACACAGTGAAACCCTTCACCACACACTGAAACACCTTCCTCACACACTGAAACACATCCCCAAATACTGAAACACCGTCCCCACACACTGAAACACCTTCCCCACACACTGAAACACGTTCCCCACACGCTGAAACCCCTTCCGCACACAGTGAAACCCTTCCCCACACACTGAAACCCCTTCCCCACACACTGAAACACATCCCTACACACTGAAACCCCTTCCCCACACACTGAAACCCCTTGCACACACACTGAAACACCATCCCCACAGACTGAAACCCCTTCCCCACACACTGAAACCCCTTCCACACACACTGAAACCCTTTCCACACACACTGAAGTACCTTCCCCACACACTGAAACCCCTTCCCCACACACTGAAACCCCTTCGGCACACACTGAAACACCTTCCCCACACACTGAAACCCTTTCCGCACACACTGAAACAATTTCCGCACACAGTGAAACCCTTCCCCACACACAGAAACCCCTTCCCCACACACTGAAACCCCTTCATCACACACTGAAACACATCCCCACACACTGAAACACCTTCCCCACACACTGAAACCCCTTCCCCACACAATGAAAACACTTCCCCACGCACTGAATCCCTTCCCCACACTCTGAAATCCCTTCCCCACGCACTGAAACACCTTCCCCACACACTGAAACCCCTTCCCCATACAGTGGAAAACCTTCCCCACACACTGAAAACCCTTTCCCACACACTGAAACCTCTTCCCAACAAACTGAAACACCTTTCCCACACACTGAAACCCCTTCCGCACAAACTGAAACCCATCCCCACACACTGAATCACCTTCCCCACACACTGAAATCCCTTCCCCACACATTGAAACACATCCCCACACAGAGAATCACATTCCCCACACACTGAAACACCTTCCCCACACACTGAAACCCCTTCCACACACACTGAAACGCCTTCCGCTTTCACTGAAACCCCTTCCACACACACTGAAACACCATCCCCACACACTGAAACCCCATCCCCACACAATGAAACCCCATCCGCACACAGTGAAACCCTTGGCCACACACTGAAACACCCTCCCCACACACTGAAACACCTTCCCCACACACTGAAACACCTTCCCCACACACTGAAACACATCCCCACTCACTGAAACCCCTTTCCCACACACTGAAACACCTTCCCCACACACTGAAACACCTTCCCCACACTAAAACCCCTTCCGCACACAGTGAAACCCTTCCCCACACAGTGAAACCCTTCCCCACACACTGAAACACCTTCCTCACACACTGAAACACATCCCCAAATACTGAAACCCCTTCCTCACTCACTGAAACCCCGTCCCCACACACTGAAACACCTTCCCCACACACTGAAACCCCTTCCGCACAAGGTGAAACCCTTCACCACACACTGAAACACATTCCTCACACACTGAAACACATCCCCAAATACTGAAACCCCTTTCCCACACACTGAAAACCTTCCCCACACACTGAAACCCTTCCCCAAACACTGAAACCCATTCACCACACACTGAAACACATTACCCACACACTGAAACCCTTCCAAACACACTGAAACACATTCCCCACACACTGAAACCCCTTCCCCACACACTGAAACCCCTCCCCACACACTGAAACGCCTTCCGCTTTCACTGAAACCCTTTCCGCACACACTGAAACCCCTTCCCCACACACTGAAACAATTCCCCACAGACTGAAACACCTTCCCCACACAATGAAACTCCTTCCGCACACACTGAAACCCATCCCCACACACTGAAACCCATCCCCACACACTGAAACCCATACCCACAAACTGAAACATCTTCCCCACACACTGAAACCCCTTCCGCACACACTGAAACCCTTTCCACACACTCTGAAGTACCTTCCCCACACACTGAAAACCCTTCGGCACACACTGAAACACCTTCCCCACACACTGAAACCCTTTCCGCACAAACTGAAACACCTTCCGCTCACAGTGAAACCCTTCCCCACACACAGAAACCCCTTCCCCACACACTGAAACCCCTTCCCCACACAATGAAAACACTTTCCCCCGCACTGAATCCCTTCCCCACACTCTGAAATCCCTTCCCCACGCACTGAAACACCTTCCCCACACACTGAAACCCTTACTCACACACTGAAACCCCTTCCCCATACAGTGGAAAACCTTCCCCACACACTGAAAACCCTTTCCCACACACTGAAACCCCTTCCCCACACACTGAAACCTCTTCCCAACAAACTGAAACACCTTTCCCACACACTGAAACCCCTTCCGCACACACTGAAACCCATCCCCACACACTGAATCACCTTCCCCACACACTGAAACCCCTTCCCCACACTCTGAAATCCCTTCCCCACACACTGAAACACATCCCCACACAGAGAATCACATTCCCCACACACTGAAACACCTTCCCCACACACTGAAACGCCGTCCACTTTCACTGAAACCCCTTCCACACACACTGAAACACCATCCCCACACACTGAAACCCCTTCCCCACACAATGAAACCCCATCCGCACACAGTGAAACCCTTCCCCACACACTGAAACACCCTCCCCACACACTGAAACACCTTCCCCACACACTGAAACACCTTCCCCACACACTGAAACACCTTCCCCACACACTGAAACCCCTTCCCCAATCACTGAACGCCTTCCGCTTTCACTGAAACCCCTTCCACACACACTGAAACACCATCCCCACACACTGAAACCCCTTCCCCACACAATGAAACCCCATCCGCACACAGTGAAACCCTTCCCCACACACTGAAACACCTTCCCCACACACTGAAACACATCCCCACTCACTGAAACCCCTTTCCCACACACTGAAACACCTTCCCCACACACTGAAACACCTTCCCCACACTGAAACCCCTTCCGCACACAGTGAAACCCTTCCCCACACAGTGAAACCCTTCCCCACACACTGAAACACCTTCCTCACACACTGAAACACATCCCCAAATACTGAAACCCCTTCCTCACTCACTGAAACCCCATCCCCACACACTGAAACACCTTCCCCACACACTGAAACCCCTTCCGCACAAAGTGAAACCCTTCACCACACACTGAACCACATTCCTCACAAACTGAAACACATCCCCAAATACTGAAACCCCTTTCCCACACACTGAAAACCTTCCCCACACACTGAAACCCTTCCCCAAACACTGAAACCCATTCACCACACACTGAAACACATTACCCACACACTGAAACCCTTCCAAACACACTGAAACACATTCCCCACACACTGCAACCCATTCCCCACACACTGAAACCCCTCCCCACACACTGAAACGCCTTCCGCTTTCACTGAAACCATTTCCGCACACACTGAAACCCCTTCCCCACACACTGAAACAATTCCCCACAGACTGAAACACCTTCCCCACAAAATGAAACTCCTTCCGCACACACTGAAACCCATCCCCACACACTGAAACCCATCCCCACACACTGAAACCCATACCCACAAACTGAAACATCTTCCCCACACACTGAAACCATTCCCCACAGACTGAAACACATCCCCACACACTGAAACACATCCCCACACACTGAAGGACCCTCCCCGCAAACTGAAACGCCTTCCCCACACACTAAAACCCCTTCCCCACACTCTGAAACACCTTCCGCACACACGAAATACCATCCCGACACACTGAAACACCTTTCCCACACACTGAAACCCATTCCCCACACACTGGAACCCTTCCCCACACACTGAAACACCTTCCCCAAATACTGAAACCCCTTCCCAACACACTGAAACGGCTTCCCCCCACACTGAAACCCCTTTCCCACACACTGAAACACCTTCCCCACACACTGAAACACCTTCCCCACTCACTGAAACCCGTTCTGCACACACTGAAACACCTTCCCCACACACTGAAACCCTTTCCCACACACGGAAACCCATTCCCCACACACTGGAACCCTTCCCCACACACTGAAACTCCTTCCCCAAATACTGAAGCCCCTTCCCCACACACTGAAACCCCTTCCCCACACCCGGAACCCGTACCCCACACACTGAAACACCTTCACCCTAAGCGAAACACCTTCCCCACACACTGAAACCCCTTCCGCACACACTGAAACACATTCCCCACACAGTGAAAACCTTCCCCACACACTGAAACACATTCCCCACACACTGCAACACATCCCCACACAATGAAACACCTTCCCCACACACAGAAACCCCTTCCCCACTCACTGAAACCCTTCCCCAAACACTGAAACCCATTCACCACACACTGAAGCACATTCCCCACACACTGAAACCCTTCCAAACACACTGAAAACCTTCCAAACACACTGAAACACATTCCCCACACACTGAAACCCCTTCCCCACACACTGAAACCCCTTCCCCACACACTGAAACCCCTTCCCCACACACTGAAACACCTTCCCCACACACTGAAACCCCCTCCGCACACAGTTAAACCCTTCCCCACACACTGAAACACCAACCCCATACACTGAAACACATCCCCACAACCTGAAACCCCTTCCCGACACACTGAAACACATCCCCCCTCACTGAAACCCCTTCTCCACACACTGAAACATCTTCCACACACACTGAAACACTTTCCCCACACTGAAACCCCTTCCGCACACAGTGTAACCATTCCCCACAGACTGAAACCCTTCCCCACACAATGAAACGCCATCCCCTCACACTGAAACCCTTCCCCAAACACTGAAACCCCTTCCCCACACACTGAAACACCTTACCCACACACTGAAACACTTCCCCACAAACTGAAACACCTTCCCCACACACTGAAACACCTTCCCCACACACTGAAACCCCTTCTGCACACACTGAAACACCTTCCCCAGACACAGAAACCCTTCCCCACACAGTGGAACACCTTCCCCACACACTGAAACACCTTCCCCACACTTTGAACCCCTTCCCCACACTTTGAACCCCTTCCCCACACACTGAAACCCCTTCCCCACACACTGAAACCCCTTCCCCACACACAGAAACACCTTCCCCACATACTGAAACCCCATCCCCACAAACTGCAACAAATCACCACACACTGAAACTCCTTCTGCACACACTGAAACCCCTTCGACACCCACTGCAACACATACCCACTCACTGAAACCCCGTCCCCACACACTGAAACACCTTCCCCACACACTGAAACACCTTCCCCACACTGAAACCCCTTCCGCACATAGTGAAACCCTTCACCACACACTGAAACACCTTCCTCACACACTGAAACACACCCCCAAATACTGAAACCCCGTCCCCACAAACTGAAACACCTTCCCCACACACTGAAACACGTTCCCCACACGCTGAAACCCCTTCCGCACACAGTGAAACCCTTCCCCACACACTGAAACCCCTTCCCCACTCACTGAAACCCCTTCCCCACACACTGAAACACATCCCTACACACTGAAACCCCTTCCCCACACACTGAAACCCCTTGCGCACACACTGAAACACCATCCCCACAGACTGAAACCCCTTCCCCACACACTGAAACCCCTTCCGCACACACTGAAACCCTTTCCACACACACTGAAGTACCTTCCCCACACACTGAAACCCCTTCGGCACACACTGAAACCCCTTCGGCACACACTGAAACACCTTCCCCACACACTGAAACCCTTTCTGCACACACTGAAACACCTTCCGCACACAGTGAAACCCTTCCCCACACACAGAAACCCCTTCCCCACACCCTGAAACCCCTTCATCACACACTGAAACACTTCCCCACAGACTGAAACCCCTTCCCCACACACTGAAACCCCTTCCCCACACAATGAAAACACTTCCCCACGCACTGAATCCCTTCCCCACACTCTGAAATCCCTTCCCCACGCACTGAAACACCTTCCCCACACACTGAAACCCTTACTCACACACTGAAACCCCTTCCCCATACAGTGGAAAACCTTCCCCACACACTGAAAACCCTTTCCCACACACTGAAACCTCTTCCCAACAAACTGAAACACCTTTCCCACACACTGAAACCCCTTCCGCACAAACTGAAACCCATCCCCACACACTGAATCACCTTCCCCACACACTGAAACCCCTTCCCCACACTCTGAAATCCCTTCCCCACACACTGAAACACATCCCCACACAGAGAATCACATTCCCCACACACTGAAACACCTTCCCCACACACTGAAACCCCTTCCACACACACTGAAACGCCTTCCGCTTTCACTGAAACCCCTTCCACACACACTGAAACACCATCCCCACACACTGAAACCCCATCCCCACACAATGAAACCCCATCCGCACACAGTGAAACCCTTCCCCACACACTGAAACACCCTCCCCACACACTGAAACACCTTCCCCACACACTGAAACACCTTCCCCGCACACTGAAACACATCCCCACTCACTGAAACCCCTTTCCCACACACTGAAACACCTTCCCCACACACTGAAACACCTTCCCCACACTGAAACCCCTTCCGCACACAGTGAAACCCTACCCCACACAGTGAAACCCTTCCCCACACACTGAAACACCTTCCTCACACACTGAAACACATCCCCAAATACTGAAACCCCTTCCTCACTCACTGAAACCCCGTCCCCACACACTGAAACACCTTCCCCACACACTGAAACTCCTTCCGCACAAAGTGAAACCCTTCACCACACACTGAAACACATTCCTCACACACTGAAACACATCCCCAAATACTGAAACCCCTTTCCCACACACTGAAAACCTTCCCCACACACTGAAACCCTTCCCCAAACACTGAAACCCATTCACCACACACTGAAACACATTACCCACACACTGAAACCCTTCCAAACACACTGAAACACATTCCCCACACACTGAAACCCCTTCCCCACACACTGAAACCCCTCCCCACACACTGAAACGCCTTCCGCTTTCACTGAAACCCTTTCCGCACACACTGAAACCCCTTCCCCACACACTGAAACAATTCCCCACAGACTGAAACACCTTCCCCACACAATGAAACTCCTTCCGCACACACTGAAACCCATCCCCACACACTGAAACCCATCCCCACACACTGAAACCCATACCCACAAACTGAAACATCTTCCCCACACACTGAAACCATTCCCCACGGACTGAAACACATCCCCACACACTGAAACACATCCCCACACACTGAAGGACCCTCCCCGCAAACTGAAACGCCTTCCCCACACACTAAAACCCCTTCCCCACACTCTGAAACACCTTCCACACACACTGAAATACCATCCCGACACACTGAAACACCTTTCCCACAAACCGAAACCCATTCCCCACACACTGGAACCCTTCCCCACACACTGAAACACCTTCCCCAAATACTGAAACCCCTTCCCCACACACTGAAACGGCTTCCCCCCACACTGAAACACCTTCCCCACACAGAGAAACACCTTCCCCACACACTGAAACCCGTTCTGCACACACTGAAACACCTTCCCCACACACTGAAACCCTTTCCCACACACTGAAACCCATTCCCCACACACTGGAACCCTTCCCACACACTGAAACACCTTCCCCAAATACTGAAGCCCCTTCCCCACACACTGAAACCCCTTCCCCACTCCCGGAACCCCTACCCCACACACTGAAACACCTTCCCCCTTAGCGAAACACCTTCCCCACACACTGAAACCCCTTCCGCACACACTGAAACACATTCCCCACACAGAGAAAACCTTCCCCACACACTGAAAAACATTCCCCACACACTGCAACACATCCCCACACAATGAAACACCTTCCCCACACACAGAAACCCCTTCCCCACTCACTGAAACCCTTCCCCAAACACTGAAACCCATTCAGCACACACGGAAACACATTCCCCACACACTGAAACCCTTCCAAACACACTGAAACCCTTCCAAACACACTGAAACACATTCCCCACACACTGAAACACATTCCCCACACACTGAAACCCCTTCCCCACACACTGAAACCCCTTCCCCACACACTGAAACACCTTCCCCACACACTGAAACACCTTCCCCACACACTGAAAGCCCTTCCCCACACACTGAAACCATTTCCGCACACAGTTAACCCCTTCCCCACACACTGAAACACCAACCCCACACACTGAAACACATCCCCACAACCTGAAACCCCTTCCCCACACACTGAAACACATCCCCCCTCACTGAAACCCCTTCCCCACACACTGAAACATCTTCCACACACACTGAAACACCTTCCCCACACTGAAACCCCTTCCACACACAGTGAAACCCTTCCCCACACAGTGAAACCATTCCCCACAGACTGAAACCCTTCCCCACACAATGAAACGCCATCCCCTCACACTGAAACCCTTCCCCAAACACTGAAAAGCCTTACCCACACACTGAAACACCTTCCCCAAACACTGAAACACATCCCCACAAACTGAAACACCTTCCCCACACACTGAAACACCTTCCCCACACACTGAAACCCCTTCTGCACACACTGAAACACCTTCCCCAGACACAGAAACCCTTCCCCACACACTGGAACACCTTCCCCACACACTGAAACACCTTCCCCACACACTGAAAAAAACTTCCCCACACTTTGAACCCCTTCCCCACACTTTGAACCCCTTCCCCACACACTGAAACCCCTATCACACACACAGAAACACCTTCCCCACATACTGAAACCCCATCCCCACAAACTGCAACAAATCACCACACACTGAAACTCCTTCTGCACACACTGAAACCCCTTCGACACCCACTGCAACACATACCCACTCACTGAAACCCCGTCCCCACACACTGAAACACCTTCCCCACACACTGAAACACCTTCCCCACACACTGAAACACCTTCCCCACACTGAAACCCCTTCCGCATACAGTGAAACCCTTCACCACACACTGAAACCCCTTCCTCACACACTGAAACACATCCCCAAATACTGAAACCCCGTCCCCACACACTGAAACACCTTCCCCACACACTGAAACACGTTCCCCACACGCTGAAACCCCTTCCGCACACAGTGAAACCCTTCCCCACACACTGACACCCCTTCCCCACACACTGAAACACATCCCTACACACTGAAACCCCTTCCCCACACACTGAAACCCCTTGCGCACACACTAAAACACCATCCCCACAGACTGAAACCCCTTCCCCACACACTGAAACCCCTTCCGCACACACTGAAACCCTTTCCACACACACTGAAGTACCTTCCCCACACACTGAAACCCCTTCCCCACACACTGAAACCCCTTCGGCACACACTGAAACAGCTTCCCCACACACTGAAACCCTTTCCGCACACACTGAAACACCTTCCGCACACAGTGAAACCCTTCCCCACACACTGAAACCCCTTCCCCACACACTGAAACCCCTTCATCACACACTGAAACACATCCCCACACACTGAAACCCCTTCCCCACACACTGAAACCCCTTCCCCACACAATGAAAACACTTCCCCCCGCACTGAATCCCTTCCCCACACTCTGAAATCCCTTCCCCACGCACTGAAACACCTTCCCCACACACTGAAACCCTTACTCACACACTGAAACCCCTTCCCCATACAGTGGAAAACCTTCCCCACACACTGAAAACCCTTTCCCACACACTGAAACCCCTTCCCCACACCCTGAAACACCTTCCCAACAAACTGAAACACCTTTCCCACACACTGAAACCCCTTCCGCACACGCTGAAACCCATCCCCACACACTGAATCACCTTCCCCACACACTGAAACCCCTTCCCCACACTCTGAAATCCCTTCCCCACACACTGAAACACATCCCCACACAGAGAATCACATTCCCCACACACTGAAACACCTTCCCCACACACTGAAACCCCTTCCACACACACTGAAACGCCTTCCGCTTTCACTGAAACCCCTTCCACACACACTGAAACACCATCCCCACTCACTGAAACCCCTTCCCCACACAATGAAACCCCATCCGCACACAGTGAAACCCTTCCCCACACACTGAAACACCCTCCCCACACACTGAAACACCTTCCCCACACACTGAAACACCTTCCCCGCACACTGAAACACATCCCCACTCACTGAAACACCTTCCCCACACACTGAAACACTTTCCCCACACTGAAACCCCTTCCGCACACAGTGAAACCCTTCCCCACACAGTGAAACCCTTCCCCACACACTGAAACACCTTCCTCACACACTGAAACACATCCCCAAATACTGAAACCCCTTCCTCACTCACTGAAACCCCGTCCCCACACACTGAAACACCTTCCCCACACACTGAAACCCCTTCCGCTCAAAGTGAAACCCTTCACCACACACTGAAACACATTCCTCACTGACTGAAACACATCCCCAAATACTGAAACCCCTTTCCCACACACTGAAAACCTTCCCCAAACACTGAAACCCTTCCCCAAACACTGAAACCCATTCACCACACACTGAAACACATTACCCACACACTGAAACCCTTCCAAACACACTGAAACACATTCCCCACACACTGAAACCCCTTCCCCACACACTGAAACCCCACCCCACACACTGAAACGCCTTCCGCTTTCACTGAAACCCTTTCCGCACACACTGAAACCCCTTCCCCACACACTGAAACAATTCCCCACAGACTGAAACACCTTCCCCACACAATGAAACTCCTTCCGCACACACTGAAACCCATCCCCACACACTGAAACCCATCCCCAAACACTGAAACCCATACCCACAAACTGAAACATCTTCCCCACACACTGAAACCATTCCCCACAGACTGAAACACATCCCCACACACTGAAACACATCCCCACACACTGAAGGACCCTTCCCGCACACTGAAACGCCTTCCCCACACACTAAAACCCCTTCCCCACACACTGAAATACCATCCCGACACACTGAAACACCTTTCCCACACACTGAAACCCATTCCCCACACACTGGAAACCTTCCCAACACACTGGAAACCTTCCCCACACACTGAAACACCTTCCCCAAATACTGAAGCCCCTTCCCCACACACTGAAACGGCTTCCCCCCACACTGAAACCCCTTTCCCACACACAGAAACACCTTCCCCACACACTGAAACCCGTTCTGCACACACTGAAACACCTTCCCCACACACTGAAACCCTTTCCCACACACTGAAACCCATTCCCCACACACTGGAACCCTTCCCCACACACTGAAACACCTTCCCCAACTACTGAAACCCCTTCCCCACACACTGAAACGGCTTCCCCCCACACTGAAACCCCTTTCCCACACACTGAAACACCTTCCCCACACACTGAAACACCTTCCCCACACACTGAAACCCGTTCTGCACACACTGAAACCCGTTCTGCACACACTGAAACACCTTCCCCACACACTGAAACCCTTTCCCACACACTGAAACCCCTTCCCCACACACTGAAAGCATTCCCCACACACAGCCAGGGGGCTGCTGGGTAAGTAAAACACTATGTATTTGGGCGGTTTAAAATAACTTTCCTTTCATTGCAGCAGCTTTTTCGGGAGCAGCGAGTGAGAAGCTGGGAAGGTCAGTTTGAAAGTAAATTTAATTTCCTTTTGTTTTTCGGCGGAGGCCAGGGGGCTGCTGGGTAAGTAAAACACTATATATTTGGGCTGTTTAAAATAACTTTCCTTTCATTGCAGCAGCTTTTTCGGGAGCAGCGAGTGAGCAGCTGGGAAGGTCAGTTTGAAAGTAAATTTAATTTCCTTTTGTTTTTCGGCGGAGGCCAGGGGGCTGCTGGGTAAGTAAAACACTATATATTTGGGCGGTTTAAAATAACTTTCCTTTCATTGCAGCAGCTTTTTCGGGAGCAGCGAGTGAGCAGCTGGGAAGGTCAGTTTGAAAGTAAATTTAATTTCCTTTTGTTTTTCGGCGGAGGCCAGGGGGCTGCTGGGTAAGTAAAACACTATATATTTGGGCGGTTTAAAATAACTTTCCTTTCATTGCAGCAGCTTTTTCGGGAGCAGCGAGTGAGCAGCTGGGAAGGTCAGTTTGAAAGTAAATTTAATTTCCTTTAGTTTTTCGGCGGAGGCCAGGGGGCTGCTGGGTAAGTAAAACACTATATATTTGGGCGGTTTCTGAACCCGAGACACCACACTTGTCGTGTCTCCCACCCGCCCTCCTCTAACCAAAAAAAAAGGACTCGGTGGGGTGTTTATAAGGTAAGGTTTTTTCGATTTCTCTGGTTTATTGTGATTGGTAAAAACTTTTCGTTCCTTTTTCATTTAACTAAGTTAAGCTTAAGATTATTAATGGCAGGAGATCTCAGACCCGTGTCATGCTCCTCTTGCTCAATGTGGGAGCTCAGGGACATGGCTGATGTCCCTGACTCCTTCACGTGCAGGAAGTGTGTCCAACTGCAGCTCTTGTTAGACCGCATGACGGCTCTCGAGCTGCGGATGGACTCACTTTGGAGCATGCGCGATGCTGAGGAGGTCGTGGATAGCACGTTTAGTGAATTGGTCACACCGCAGATTAGGATTGCTGAGAGAAAGGGAATGGGTGACCAAAAGGCAGAGAAAGAGCAGGAAGGCAGCGCAGCAGTCCCCTGCGGTCATCTCCCTCCAAAACAAGTATACCGTTTTGGATACTGTTGGGGGAGATGGCTCACCAGGGGAAGGCAGCAGTAGCCAGGTCCATGGCACCGTGGCTGGCTCTGCTGTTCAGAAGGGCGGGCAAAAGAGTGGAAGGGCTATAGTCGTAGGGGATTCGATTGTAAGGGGAGTAGATAGGCGGTTCTGTGGTCGAAAACGAGGCTCCCGAATGGTATGTTGCCTCCCAGGTGCACGGGTCAGGGAAGTCTCAGATCGGCTGCAGAACATTCTAAAGGGGGAGGGTGAACAGCCAGTTGTCATTGTGCACATAGGCACTAATGATATAGGTAAAAAACGGGATGAGGTCCTACAAGCAGAGTTTAGGGAGTTAGGAGCCAAGTTAAAAAGTAGGACCTCAGAGGTAGTAATCTCAGGATTACTACCAGTGCCACGTGATAGTCAGAGTAAAAATGAAAGAATAGTCAGGATGAATGCGTGGCTTGAGAGATGGTGCAGGAAGGAGGGGTTCAGATTTTTGGGACATTGGGACCGGTTCTGGGGGAGGTGGGACTATTACAAATTGGACGGTCTACACCTGGGCCGGACTGGAACCAATGTCCTTGGAGGTGCTTTTGCTAACGCTGTTGGGGAGGGTTTAAACTAATGTGGCAGGGGGATGGGAACCAATTGAGGTCAGTTGACAGTAAGGAGGTAGTAACAAAAGCCTGTAAGGAACTAGATAATGAAGTCAGTGTGACTAAGGGGAAGAGCAGGCAGGGAGCAGATGATGAATATAAAGGGACTGGTGGTCTGAGGTGCATTTGTTTTAATGCAAGAAGTGTAGTAGGTAAGGCAGATGAACTTAGGGCTTGGATTAGTACCTGGGAGTATGATGTTATTGCTATTACTGAGACTTGGTTGAGGGAAGGGCATGATTGGCAACTAAATATCCCAGGATATCGATGCTTCAGGCGGGATAGAGAGGGAGGTAAAAGGGGTGGAGGAGTTGCATTACTGGTCAAAGAGGATATCACAGCTGTGCTGAAGGAGGGCACTATGGAGGACTCGAGCAGTGAGGCAATATGGACAGAACTCAGAAATCGGAAGGGTGCGGTAACAATGTTGGGGCTGTACTACAGGCCTCCCAACAGCGAGCGTGAGATAGAGGTACAAATATGTAAACAGATTATGGAAAGATGTAGGAGCAACAGGGTGGTGGTGATAGGAGATTTTAATTTTCCCAACATTGACTGGGATTCGCTTAGTGTTAGAGGTCCAGATGGAGCAGAATTTGTAAGGAGCAGCCAGGAAGGTTTTCTAGAGCAGTATGTAAATAGTCCAACTCGGGAAGGGGCCATACTGGACCTGGTGTTGGGGAATGAGCCCGGCCAGGTTGTTGAAGTTTCAGTAGGGGACTACTTTGGGAATAGTGATCACAATTCCGTAAGCTTTAAAATACTCATGGACAAAGACGAGAGTGGTCCGAAAGGAAGAGTGCTAAATTGGGGAAAGGCCAACTATACCAAAATTCGGCAGGAGCTGGGAAATGTAGATTGGGAGCAGCTGTTTAAAGGTAAATCCACATGTGATATGTGGGAGGCTTTTAAAGAGAGGTTGATTAGCGTTCAGGAGAGACATGTTCCTGTGAAAATGAGGGATAGAAATGGCAAGATTAGGGAACCATGGATGACAGGTGAAATTGTGAGACTAGCTAAGAGGAAAAAGGAAGCATACATAAGGTGTAGGCGGCTGATGAAAGACGAAGCTTTGAAAGAATATCGGGAATGTAGGACAAATCTGAAACGAGGAATTAAGAGGGCTAAAAGGGGTCATGAAATATCTTTAGCAAACAGGGTTAAGGAAAATCCCAAAGCCTTTTATTCAGATATAAGAAGAAAGAGGGTAACTAGAGAAAGGATTGGCCCACTAAAGGACAACGGAGGAATGTTATGCTTGGACTCAGAGAAAATGGGTGAGATTCTAAACGAGTACTTTGCATCGGTATTCACCGAGGAGAGGGACATGACGGATGTTGATGTTAGGAACAGATGTTTGATTACTCTAGGTCAAGTCGGCATAAGGAGGGAGGAAGTGTTGGGTATTCTAAAGGGCATTAAGGTGGACAAGTCCCAAGGTCCGGACGGGATCTATCCCAGGTTACTGAGGGAAGCGAGAGAGGAAATAGCTGGGGCCTTAACAGATATCTTTGCAGCATCCTTAAACACGGGTGAGGTCCCGGAGGACTGGAGAATTGCTAATGTTGTCCCCTTGTTTAAGAAGGGTAGCAGGGATAATCCAGGTAATTATAGACCGGTGAGCCTGACGTCAGTGGTAGGGAAGCTGCTGGAGAAGATACTGAGGGATAGGATCTATTCCCATTTGGAAGAAAATGGGCTCATCAGTGATAGGCAACATGGTTTTGTGCAGGGAAGGTCATGTCTTACCAACTTAATAGAATTCTTTGAGGAAGTGACAAAGTTGATTGATGAGGGAAGGGCTGTCGATGTCATATACATGGACTTCAGTAAGGCGTTTGATAAGGTTCCCCATGGCAGACTGATGGAGAAAGTGAAGGCGCTTGGGGTCCAAGGTGTACTAGCTAGATGGATAAAGAACTGGCTGGGCAACAGGAGACAGAGTAGCAGTAGAGGGGAGTTTCTCAAAATGGAGACGTGTGACCAGTGGTGTTCCACAGGGATCCGTGCTGGGACCACTGTTGTTTGTGATATACATTAATGATTTGGAGGAAAGTATAGGTGGACTGATTAGCAAGTTTGCAGACGACACTAAGATTGGTGGAGTAGCAGATAGTGAAGGGGACTGTCAGAGAATACAGCAGAATATAGATATATTAGAGAGTTGGGCAGAGATATGGCAGATGGAGTTCAATCAGGGCAAATGCGAGGTGATGCATTTTGGAAGATCCAATTCAAGAGTGAACTATACAGTAAATGGAAAAGTCCTGGGGAAAATTGATGTCCAGAGAGATTTGGGTGTTCAGGTCCACTGTTCCCTGAAGGTGGCAACGCAGGTAAATAGAGTGGTCAAGAAGGCATACGGCATGCTTTCCTTCATCGGACGGGGCATTGAGTACAAGAGTTGGCAGGTCATGTTACAGTTGTATAGGACTTTGGTTCGGCCACATTTGGAATACTGCGTACAGTTCTGGTCGCCACATTATCAAAAGGATGTGGATGCTTTGGAGAGGGTGCAGAGGAGGTTCACCAGGATGTTGCCTGGTATGGAGGGCGCTAGCTATAAAGAGAGGTTGAGTAGATTAGGATTATTTTCATTAGAAAGACGGAGGTTGAGGGGGGACCTGATAGAGGTGTACAAAATCATGAGAGGTATAGACAGGGTGGACAGCAAGAGGCTTTTTCCCAGAGTAGGGGTTTCAATTACTAGAGGACACGAGTTCAAAGTGAAAGGGGAAATGTTTAGGGGGGATATGCGTGGAAAGTTCTTTACGCAGAGGGTGGTGGGCACCTGGAACGCGTTGCTAGCGGAGGTGGTAGACGCGGGCACAATGGAGACTTTTAAGATGTATCTAGACAGATACATGAATGGGCAGGAAGAAAAGAGATACAGAACTTAAGAAAATAGGCGACATGTTTAGAGAGAGGATCTGGATCGGCGCAGGCATGGAGGGCCGAAGGGCCTGTTCCTGTGCTGCAATTATCTTTGTTCTTTGTTCTTTGTTCTGAATCACCTTCCCCACACACTGGAACCCCTTCCCCACACACTGGAACCCCTTCCCCACACACTGGAACCCCTTCCCCACACACTGGAACCCCTTCCCCACACACTGGAACCCCTTCCCAAAACACTGAAACCCCTTCCCAAAACACTGAAACCCCTTCCCAAAACACTGAAACCCCTTCCGAAAACACTGAAACCCCTTCCCAAAACACTGAAACCCCTTCCCAAAACACTGAAACCCCTTCCCCACACACTGCAACACCTTCCCAAAACACTGAAACCCCTTCCCCACACACTGAAACACCTTCCCCACACACTGCAACACCTTCCCCACACACTGCAACACCTTCCCCACACACTGCAACACCTTCCCCGCACACTGCAACACCTTCCCCGCACACTGCAACACCTTCCCCGCACACTGCAACACCTTCCCCGCACACTGCAACACCTTCCCCGCACACTGCAACACCTTCCCCGCACACTGCAACACCTTCCCCGCACAGTGCAGCACCTTCCCCGCACGCTGCAGCACCTTCCCCGCACGCTGCAGCACCTTCACCGCACGCTGCAACACCTTCCCCGCACGCTGCAGCACCTTCCCCGCACGCTGCAGCACCTTCCCCGCACGCTGCAGCACCTTCCCCGCACGCTGCAGCACCTTCCCCGCACGCTGCAGCACCTTCCCCGCACGCTGCAACACCTTCCCCGCACGCTGCAACACCTTCCCCGCACGCTGCAACACCTTCCCCGCACGCTGCAACACCTTCCCCGCACGCTGCAACACCTTCCCCGCACGCTGCAACACCTTCCCCGCACGCTGCAACACCTTCCCCGCACGCTGCAACACCTTCCCCGCACGCTGCAACACCTTCCCCGCACGCTGCAACACCTTCCCCGCACGCTGCAACACCTTCCCCGCACGCTGCAACACCTTCCCCGCACGCTGCAACACCTTCCCCGCACGCTGCAACACCTTCCCCGCACGCTGCAACACCTTCCCCGCACGCTGCAACACCTTCCCCGCACGCTGCAACACCTTCCCCGCACGCTGCAACACCTTCCCCGCACGCTGCAACACCTTCCCCGCACGCTGCAACACCTTCCCCGCACGCTGCAACACCTTCCCCGCACGCTGCAACACCTTCCCCGCACGCTGCAACACCTTCCCCGCACGCTGCAACACCTTCCCCGCACGCTGCAACACCTTCCCCGCACGCTGCAACACCTTCCCCGCACGCTGCAACACCTTCCCCGCACGCTGCAACACCTTCCCCGCACGCTGCAACACCTTCCCCGCACGCTGCAACACCTTCCCCGCACGCTGCAACACCTTCCCCGCACGCTGCAACACCTTCCCCGCACGCTGCAACACCTTCCCCGCACGCTGCAACACCTTCCCCGCACGCTGCAACACCTTCCCCGCACGCTGCAACACCTTCCCCGCACGCTGCAACACCTTCCCCGCACGCTGCAACACCTTCCCCGCACGCTGCAACACCTTCCCCGCACGCTGCAACACCTTCCCCGCACGCTGCAACACCTTCCCCGCACGCTGCAACACCTTCCCCGCACGCTGCAACACCTTCCCCGCACGCTGCAACACCTTCCCCGCACGCTGCAACACCTTCCCCGCACGCTGCAACACCTTCCCCGCACGCTGCAACACCTTCCCCGCACGCTGCAACACCTTCCCCGCACGCTGCAACACCTTCCCCGCACGCTGCAACACCTTCCCCGCACGCTGCAACACCTTCCCCGCACGCTGCAACACCTTCCCCGCACGCTGCAACACCTTCCCCGCACGCTGCAACACCTTCCCCGCACGCTGCAACACCTTCCCCGCACGCTGCAACACCTTCCCCGCACGCTGCAACACCTTCCCCGCACGCTGCAACACCTTCCCCGCACGCTGCAACACCTTCCCCGCACGCTGCAACACCTTCCCCGCACGCTGCAACACCTTCCGCGCACAGTGAAACCCTTCCGCGCACAGTGAAACCCTTCCGCGCACAGTGAAACCCTTCCGCGCACAGTGAAACCCTTCCGCGCACAGTGAAACCCTTCCGCGCACAGTGAAACCCTTCCGCGCACAGTGAAACCCTTCCGCGCACAGTGAAACCCCTTCCGCGCACAGTGAAACACTTCCCCTCTTTTGCGAGGAGCAGCCTTGATAGAACGGGGTGCGGAGTGGACTTTCAGCTGAGCGGTCAATTTCACCTTGATAGAACGGGGTGCGGAGCGGACTTTCAGCTGAGCGGTCAATTTCAGTAAGTTACAAGTTAATCCCCTTTTGTTTCGGAGGACCGGGGACTGCTGGGTAGGGGAAAACTATTTATTTGGGCAGTTTTAAAATCTTTGTCTTTTGCGAGGAGCAGCCTTGATAGAACGGGGTGCGGAGCGGACTTTCAGCTGAGCGGTCAATTTCAGTAAGTTACAAGTTAATCCCTTTTTTGTTTCGGAGGACCGGGGACTGCTGGGTAGGGGAAAACTATTTATTTGGGCAGTTTTAAAATCTTTGTCTTTTGCGAGGAGCAGCCTTGATAGAACAGGGTGCGGAGCGGACTTTCAGCTGAGCGGTCAATTTCAGTAAGTTACAAGTTAATCCCTTTTGTTTCGGAGTACCGGGGACTGCTGGGTAGGGGAAAACTATTTATTTGGGCAGTTTTAAAATCTTTGTCTTTTGCGAGGAGCAGCCTTGATAGAACGGGGTGCAGAGCGGACTTTCAGCTGAGCGGTCAATTTCAGTAAGTTACAAGTTAATCCCTTTTTTGTTTCGGAGGACCGGGGACTGCTGGGTAGGGGAAAACTATTTATTTGGGCAGTTTTAAAATCTTTGTCTTTTGCGAGGAGCAGCCTTGATAGAACGGGGTGCGGAGCGGACTTTCAGCTGAGCGGTCAATTTCAGTAAGTTACAAGTTAATCCCTTTTTTGTTTCGGAGGACCGGGGACTGCTGGGTAGGGGAAAACTATTTATTTGGGCAGTGGCAGTACCCGAGACACTACACGTGTTGTGTCTCCCACCCACCCTCCTCCTCTAACCAAAAAAAAAAAGGACTCTAGGGTGTTGATAAGGTAAGCTTTTTATTTAAAACTTCAGTCCGTCGGATTGCTGAGCGAACAAGTTTTGACTTTTTTTTCGTTTGGTTTTTCAGTAGATTTATTGGGAATCTAGAATAGTGGGAATGGAGGTAAAGGCAGTTGTATGTTCCTCCTGCAGAATGTGGGAGGTAGGGGTCGCCAAGAGTGTCCCTGCTGACTGCATCTGCGGGAAGTGCACCCAACTCCAGCTCCTCGCAGACCGCGTTAGGGAACTGGAGCTGGAGCTGGATGAACTTCGGATCATTCGGGAGGCGGAGGGGATTATTGACAGGAGTTATAGGGAGGCAGTCACACCTCAGGTAAAAGAAGTAGGTAGATGGGTTACCGTCAGGGGAAGGAGAGGGAACCAGCAGGCAGTGCAGGGATCCCCTGTGGCCGTTTCCCTCAACAACAGGTATACCGTTTTGGATACTGTTGGGGGGGACGACTTACCAGGGGTAAGCAATGGGGTGCAGGTCTCTGGCACAGAGTCTGTCCCTGTTGCTCAGAAGGGAAAAGGGAAGAGGAGCAGAGCATTAGTCATTGGGGACTCCATAGTTAGGGGAACAGATAGGAGGTTCTGTGGGAACGAGAGAGACTCACGGTTGGTGTGTTGCCTCCCAGGTGCCAGGGTACGTGATGTCTCCGATCGTGTTTTTGGGATCCTTAAGGGGGAGGGGGAGCACCCCCAAGTCGTGGTCCACATAGGCACCAACGACATAGGTAGGAAGAGAGATGGGGATTTAAGGCAGAAATTCAGGGAGCTAGGGTGGAAGCTTAGAGCGAGAACAACCAGAGTTGTTATCTCTGGGTTGTTGCCTGTGCCACGTGCTAGCGAAGAGAGGAATAGGGAGAGAGAGGAGTTGAACACGTGGCTGCAGGGATGGTGTAGGAGGGAGGGTTTTGGTTTCCTGGATAATTGGGGCTCTTTCTGGGGTAGGTGGGACCTCTACAAACAGGATGGTCTTCACCTGAACCAGAGGGGTACCAATATCCTGGGGGGGGAGATTTGTTAGTGCTCTTCGGGGGGGTTTAAACTAAATCAGCAGGGGAATGGGAACCTAAATTGCAGTGCCAGTGTACAGGCTGTTGAGAGTAGTGAGGTAGGGGATAAGGTTCCAGGGACGCAAGAGGGCACTGGCAAGCAAGAACTTGGTTTAAAGTGTGTCTACTTCAACGCCAGGAGCATCCGGAATAAGGTGGGTGAGCTTGCAGCATGGGTTGGTACCTGGGATCCTGATGTTGTGGCCATTTCGGAGACATGGGTAGAGCAGGGGCAGGAATGGATGTTGCAGGTTCCTGGATTTAGATGTTTCAGAAAGAACAGAGAAGAGGGTAAAAGAGGGGGGGGGTGTGGCATTGTTAATCAAGGAAAGTATTACAGCGGCAGAAAGGACGTTTGAGGACTCGTCTACTGAGGTAGTATGGGCCGAGGTTAGAAACAGGAGAGGAGAGGTCACCCTGTTGGGAGTTTTCTATAGACCTCCGAATAGTTCCAGAGATGTAGAGGAAAGGATAGCGAAGATGATTCTCGACAGGAGCGCGAGTAACAGGGTAGTGGTTATGGGGGACTTTAACTTTCCAAATATTGACTGGAAATACTATAGTTCGAGTACTTTAGATGGGTCTGTTTTTGTCCAGTGTGTGCAGGAGGGTTTTCTGACACAGTATGTGGACAGGCCAACCAGGGGCGATGCCACATTGGATTTGGTACTGGGTAATGAACCCGGCCAGGTGTTCGATTTAGATGTAGGTGAGCACTTTGGCGATAGTGATCACAATTCGGTTAGGTTTACCTTAGCGATGGGCAGGGACAGGTATATACCGCAGGGCAAGGATTATAGCTGGGGGAAAGGAAATTATGACGCGATTAGGCAAGATTTAGGATGTGTAGGATGGGGAAGGAAAAAGCAGGGGATGGGCACAAACGAAATGTGGAGCTTATTCAAGGAGCAGCTAATGCGTGTCCTTGATAAGTATGTACCTGTCAGGCAGGGAGGAAGTTGTCGAGCGAGGGAGCCGTGGTTTACTCAAGAGGTTGAAGCGCTTGTCAAGAGGAAGAGGGCGGCTTATGTTAGGATGAGACGTGAAGGCTCAGTTAGGGCGCTTGAGAGTTACAAGCTAGCCAGGAAGGATCTAAAGGGAGGGCTAAGAAGAGCAAGGAGAGGACACGAGAAGTCATTGGCGGATAGGATCAAAGAAAACCCTAAGGCTTTCTATAGGTATATCAGGAATAAACGAATGATAAGAGTTAGAACAGGGCCAATCAAGGATAGTAGTGGGAAGTTGTGTGCGGAATCAGAGGAGATAGGGGAAGCGTTAAATGAATATTTTTCGTCAGTATTTACAGTAGAGAAAGAAAATGTTGCCGAGGAGATTACTGAGATACAGCCTACTAGGCTAGATGGGATTGAGATTCACAAGGAGGAGGTGTTAGCAATTTTGGAAAGAGTGAAAATAGATAAGTCCCCTGGGCCAGATGGGATTTATCCTAGGATTCTCTGGGAAGCCAGGGAGGAGATTGCAGAGCCGTTGTTGTTGATCTTCAAGTCGTCATTGTCGACAGGAGTCGTGCCGGAGGACTGGAGGATAGCAAATGTTGTCCCCTTGTTCAAGAAGGGGAGTAGAGACAGCCCTGGTAATTATCGACCTGTGAGCCTTACTTCGGTTGTGGGTAAAATGTTGGAAAAGGTTATAAGAGACAGGATTTATAATCATCTTGAAAAGAATAAGTTCATTTGCGATAGTCAGCACGGTTTTGTGAAAGGTAGGTCGTGCCTCACAAACCTTATTGAGTTTTTCGAGAAGGTGACCAAACAGGTGGATGAGGGTAAAGCCGTGGATGTGGTGTATATGGATTTCAGTAAGGCGTTTGATAAGGTTCCCCACGGTAGGCTATTGCAGAAAATACGCAAGTATGGGGTTGAAGGTGATTTAGAGCTTTGGATCAGAAATTGGCTAGCTGAAAGAAGACAGAGGGTGGTGGTTGATGGCAAATGTTCATCCTGGGGTTTAGTTACTAGTGGTGTACCGCAAGGTTCTGTTTTGGGGCCACTGCTGTTTGTCATTTTTATAAACGACCTGGATGAGGGTGTAGAAGGGTGGGTTAGTAAATTTGCGGATGACACGAAGGTCGGTGGAGTTGTGGATAGTGTCGAAGGGTGTTGTAGGGTACAGAGGGACATAGATAGGCTGCAGAGCTGGGCTGAGAGATGGCAAATGGAGTTTAATGCGGAGAAGTGTGAGGTGATTCACTTTGGAAGGAGTAACAGCAATGCAGAGTACTGGGCTAATGGGAAGATTCTTGGTAGTGTAGATGAGCAGAGAGATCTTGGTATCCAGGTACATAAATCCCTGAAAGTTGCTACCCAGGTTAATAGGGCTGTTAAGAAGGCATATGGTGTGTTAGCCTTTATTAGTAGGGGGATCGAGTTTCAGAGCCACGGGGTCATGATGCAGCTGTACAAAACTCTGGTGAGGCCGCACCTGGAGTATTGCGTGCAGTTCTGGTCACCGCATTATAGGAAGGATGTCGAAGCTTTGGAAAGGGTGCAGAGGAGATTTACTAGGATGTTGCCTGGTATGGAAGGAAGGTCTTACGAGGAAAGGCTGAGGGACTTGGGGTTGTTTTCGTTAGAGAGAAGGAGGAGGAGAGGTGACTTAATAGAGACATACAAGATAATCAGAGGGTTAGATAGGGTGGATAGTGAGAGTCTTTTTCCTCGGATGAGGATGGCAAACACGAGGGGACATAGCTTTAAGTTGAGGGGTGAAAGATATAGGACAGATGTCAGAGGTAGTTTCTTTACGCAGAGAGTAGTAGGGGCGTGGAACGCCCTGCCTGCAACAGTAGTAGACTCGCCAACTTTAAGGGCATTTAAGTGGTCATTGGATAGACATATGGATGTAAATGGAATAGTGTAGGTCAGATGATCGGCGCAACATCGAGGGCCGAAGGGCCTGTACTGCGCTGTAATATTCTAATTCTAATTCTAATTCACACACTGACACCCATCCCCACACACTGAAACCCCTTCCCCACACACTGAAACACCTTCCCCACACACTGAAACCCCTTCCCCACACACTGAAACCCCTTCCCCACACACTGAAACCCCTTCCCCACACACTGAAACCCCTTCCCCACACACTGAAACCACTTCCCCACACACTGAAACCCCTTCCCCACACACTGAAACCCCTTCCCCACACACTGAAACCCCTTCCCCACACACTGAAACCCCTTCCCAACACACTGAAACCCCTTCCCCACACACTGAAACCCCTTCCGCACACACTGAAACCCCTTCCACAGACACTGAAACCCCTTCCGCACACACTTAAACCTCTTCCGCACACACTGAAACACCTTCCGCACACACAGAAATTTCTTCCCCACACAGTGAAACACTTCCCCACACACTGACACCCATCCCCACACACTGACACCCATCCCCACACACTGTAACCTCTTCCCCACACACTGAAACCCCTTCCCCACACACTGAAACCCCTTCCCCACACACTGAAACCCCTTCCCCACACACTGAAACCCCTTCCCCACACACTGAAACCCCTTCCCAACACACTGAAACCCCTTCCCCACACACTGAAACCCCTTCCCCACACACTGAAACTCCTTCCCCACACACTGAAACCCCTTCCCCACACACTGAAACCCCTTCCCCACACACTGAAACATCTTCCCCACACACTGATACCCCTTCCCCACAGACACAAACCACTTCCCCACACTGAAACCACTTCCCCACACACTGAAACCTCTTCCTCACACACTGAAACCTCTTCCCCACTCACTGAAACCTCTTCCCCACACACTGATACCCCTTCCCCACAGACACAAACCACTTCCCCACACACTGAAACCACTTCCCCACACACTGAAACCTCTTCCTCACACACTGAAACCTCTTCCCCACACACTGAAACCTCTTCCCCACACACTGAAACCTCTTCCCCACACACTGAAACCCCTTCCCCGCACACTGGAAACTCTTCCCCACACGCTGAAACCCCTTCCCCACAGACAGAAACCCCTTCCACACACTCTGAAACCTCTTCCACACACTCTGAAACCTCTTCCCCACACTCTGAAACCTCTTCCCCACACTCTGAAACCTCTTCCCCACACACTGAAACCTCTTCCCCACACTCTGAAACCTCTTCCCCACACTCTGAAACCTCTTCCCCACACTCTGAAACCTCTTCCACACACACTGAAACCCCTTCCACACACACTGAAACCCCTTCCACACACACTGAAACCCCTTCCACACACACTGAAACCTCCTCCACACACACTGAAACCCCTTCCCCACACGCTGAAACCCCTTCCACACATACTGAAACCCTTCTCCACACACTGAAACCTCTTCCCCAGACACGGAAACATCTTTCACACACACAGAAACCCATCCCCACACACTGAAACCTCATCCCCACAAACTGAAACCTCATCCCCACAAACTGAAACCCCTTCCACACACACTGAAACCCCTTCCACACACACTGAAACCCCTTCCCCACACACTGAAATCTCTTCCCCACACACTGAAATCTCTTCCCCACACACTGAAACCATTCCCCACACACTGAAACCATTCCCCACACACTGAAACCCATCCCCACACACTGAAACCTCTTCGCCACACACTGAAACCCCTTCCCCACAGACTGAAACCACTTCCCCACAGACTGAAACCACTTCCCCACAGACTGAAACCTCTTCCCCACATACTGAAACCCATCCCCACACACTGAAACCCCTTCCCCACACACTGAAACCCCTTCCCCACACACTGAAACCCCTTCCCCACACACTGAAATCTCTTCCCCACAGACTGAAATCTCTTCCCCACAGACTGAAATCTCTTCCCCACAGACTGAAATCACTTCCCCACAGACTGAAATCTCTTCCCCACAGACTGAAATCTCTTCCCCACAGACTGAAATCTCTTCCCCACAGACTGAAATCTCTTCCCCGCACACTGAAACCCCTTCCCCGCACACTGAAACCTCTTCCCCACACACTGAATCCCCTTCAACACACACTGTAACCCCTTGCCCACACACTGTAACCCCTTGCCCACACACTGAAACCTCTTCGCCACACACTGAAACCTCTTCCCCACACACTGAAACCACTTCCACACAGACAGAAACCCCTTCCTCACACATTGAAACCTCTTCCTCACACATTGAAACCTCTTCCTCACACATTGAAACCTCTTCCCCACACACTGAAACGACTTCCCCACACACTGAAACCCATCCCCACACACTGAAACCTCATCCGCACACACTGAAACCCCTTTCCCACACACTGAACCCCCTTCCTCACTCACTGAAATCCATCCCCACACACCGAATCCTCTTCCCCACACAGTTAAACCCTTTCCCCACACACTTAAACCCTTTCCCCACACACTGAAACCCATCCCCACATACTGAAACCCCTTCCCCACACACTGAAACACATCCCCACACACTAAAAACCTTGCCACACAATGAAACCTCTTTGGCACACACTGAAACCTCTTTGGCACACACTGAAACCTCTTCCCCACACACTGAACCCCTTCCCCACACACTGAAACCCCTTCCCCACACACTGAAACCCCTTCCCCACACACTGAAACCCCTTCCCCACACACTGAAACCCCTTCCACACACACTGAAACCCCTTCCACACACACTGAAACCCCTTCCACACACACTGAAACCTCTTCCACACACACTGAAACCTCTTCCACACACACTGAAACCCCTTCCACACACGCTGAAATGCCTTCCACACACACTGAAACCCCTTCCCCACACACTGAAACCCTTCCCCACACACGAAAACCCTTCTCAACGCACTGTAACCTCTTCCCCACAAACTGAAACATCTTTCACAAACTCTGAAACCCATCCCCACACACTGAAACCTGCTCCCCACACACTGAAAACCCTTCCACACAGACTGAAATCCCTTCCACACACACTTATACCTCTTCCACACACACTGAAACCCTTCCCCACACACGGAAACCTCTTCCGCATACACTGAAACCCCTTCCCCACACACAGAAACCCCTTCCCACACAGTGAAACCTCTTCCCCACACACTGAAACACCTCCCCCACAGACTCAAACCACTTCCCCACACACTGAAAAAACTTCCCCACACACTGAATCCTCTTCCCCACACACAGATACCCCTTATCTACACACTGAAACCTCTTCCCCACACACTGAAACCTCTTCCCCACTGACTGAAACCTCTTCCCCACTGACTGAAACCTCTTCCCCACTGACTGAAACCTCTTCCCCACTGACTGAAACCTCTTCCCCACTGACTGAAACCTCTTCCCCACACACTGAAACCCCATTCCCCACACACTGAAACCCCATTCCCCACACGCTGAAACCCCATTCCCCACACACTGAAACCCATCCCCGCAGACTGAAACCCATCCCCGCAGACTGAAAACTCTTCCCCACACACTGAAACCCATCCCCGCAGACTGAAACCTCTTCCCCGCAGACTGAAACCTCTTCCCCGCAGACTGAAACCTCTTCCCCGCAGACTGAAACCTCTTCCCCGCAGACTGAAACCTCTTCCCCGCAGACTGAAACCTCTTCCCCGCAGACTGAAACCTCTTCCCCGCAGACTGAAACCTCTTCCCCGCAGACTGAAACCTCTTCCCCGCAGACTGAAACCTCTTCCCCGCAGACTGAAACCTCTTCCCCGCAGACTGAAACCTCTTCCCCACGCGCTGAAATCCCTTCCACACACACTGAAATCCCTTCCACACACACTTATACCTCTTCCACACACACTGAAACCCCTTCCGCACACACTGAAAGCTCTTCCCCACACACAGAAACCCTTCCCCACACACGGAAACCTCTTCCGCATACACTGAAACCACTTCCCCACACACAGAAACACCTTCCCAACACACTGAAACCCCTCCCCCACAGACTCAAACCCCTCCCCCACAGACTCAAACCCCTCCCCCACAGACTCAAACCCCTCCCCCACACACTGAAACCTCTTCCCCACACACTGAAACCTCTTCCCCACACACTGAAACCTCTTCCCCACACACTGAAACCTCTTCCCCACACACTGAAACCTCTTCCCCACTGACTGAAACCCCTTCCCCACACACTGAAACCCATCCGCACACACTGAAACCCATCCGCACACACTGAAACCTCATCCCGACACACTGAAACACCTTCCCCACACGCTGAAACCCCATCCCCTCACAACGAAATCCGTCCCCACACACCAAAACCTCTTCCCCACACACCAAACCCATTCCCCACACACTGAAACCCATCCCCAAACACTGAAACCCCATCGCCACGCACTGAAACCCATCCCCACTCACTGAAAACCTTGCCACAAACTGAAACCTCTTCCCACACACTGAAACCGCTTCGCCACAGACTGAAACCCTTACCCACACTGAAACCTCTTCCCCACACACTGAAACCCCTTCCCCACGCTCTGAAACATCTTCCACACACACTGAAACATCTTCCACACACACTGAAACATCTTCCACACACACTGAAACCTCTTCCCCATCCACTGTAACCTCTTCCCCACACACTGAAACCTCTTCCCCGCACACTGAAACCTCTTCCCCACACACTGAATCCCCTACTCCACACACTGTAACCCCATCCCCATACACTGATACCTCTTCCCCACACACTGAAGCCACTTCCCCACAGATAGAAACCTCTTCCCCACACTCTGAAACCTCTTCCCCACACACTGAAACCTCTTCCCCACACACTGAAACCTCTTCCCCACACACTGAAACCTCTTCCCCACACACTGAAACCTCTTCCCCACACACTGAAACCTCTTCCCCACACACTGAAACCTCTTCCCCACACACTGAAACCTCTTCCCCACACACTGAAACCACTTCCCCACACACTGAAACCACTTCCCCACACACTGAAATGCCTTCACCACACACTGAAACCCCTTCCTCACACACTGAAACCCCTTCCTCACACACTGAAACCCCTTCCTCACACACTGAAACCCCTTCCCCACAGACTGAAACCCCTTCTTCACAAACTGAAAACTCTTCTCCAGACACTGAAACATCTTTCACACACACTGAAACCCATCCCCACACACTGAAACCTCTTCCACACACGCTGAAACCCCTTCCCCACACGCTGAAACCCCTTCCACACACACTGAAACCCCTTCTCCACATACTGAAACCCTTCCCCACACACTAAAACCCTTCTCCACTAACTGAAACCTCTTCCCCAGACACTGAAACATCCTTCACACACACTGAAACCCATCCCCACACACTGAAACCTCATCCCCACAAACTGAAACGTCATCCCCACACACTGAAATCTCTTCCACATACACTGAAACCTCTTCCCCACACACTGAAACCCCTTCCCCACACACTGAAACCCATCCGCACACACTAAAACCTCATCCCCACACACTGAAACCCCTTCCCCACACGCTGAAAACCCTTCCCCACACACTGAAATCCGTCCCCACACACCAAAACCTCCTCCCCACACATTGAAACCCATTCCCCACACACTGAAACCCATCCCCACACACTGAAACCCATCCCCACACACTGAAACCCATCCCCACACACTGAAACCCCATCGCCACACACTGAAACCCATCCCCACTCACTGAAAACCTTGCCACAAACTGAAACCTCTTCCTACACACTGAAACCTCTTCGCCACAGACTGAAACCTCTTCCCCAAAATCTGAAACCTCTTCCCCACACACTGAAAACCCTTCCCCACGCTCTGAAACCTGTTCCCCACACACTGAAACCTCTTCCCCAGACACTGAAACCTGATCCCCACACGCTGAAACCCCTTCCCCACACGCTGAAACCCCTTCCCCACACGCTGAAACCCCTTCCCCACACACTGAAATCCGTCCCCAAACACCATAACCTCTTCCCCACACACTGAAACCCACTCCCCACACACTGAAACCCACTCCCCACACACGGAAACCCATTCCCCACACACTGAAACCCTTCCCCACACACTGAAACCCATCCCCACACACTGAAACCCCATCGCTACACACTGAAACCCCATCGCTACACACTGAAACACATCCCCACACACTGAAACCCCTTCCCCACGCACTGAAACCTCTTCCCCACGCACTGAAACCTCTTCCCCACGCACTGAAACCTCTTCCCCACGCACTGAAACCTCTTCCCCACGCACTGAAACCTCTTCCCCACGCACTGAAACCTCTTCCCCACACACTGAAACCTCTTCCCCACACACTGAAACCCCTTCCCCACACACTGAAACCCCTTCCCCACACACTGGAAACCCCTTCCCCGCACACTGGAAACTCTTCCCCGCACACTGGAAACTCTTCCCCGCACACTGAAACCTCTTCCCCACACACTGAAACCTCTTCCCCATCCACTGTAACCTCTTCCCCACACACTGAAACCTCTTCCCCGCACACTGAATCCCCTACTCCACACACTGAATCCCCTACTCCACACACTGTAACCCCATCCCCATACACTGATACCTCTTCCCCACACACTGAAGCCACTTCCCCACAGATAGAAACCTCTTCCCCACACTCTGAAACCTCTTCCCCACACACTGAAACCTCTTCCCCACACACTGAAACCTCTTCCCCACGCACTGAAACCTCTTCCCCACGCACTGAAACCTCTTCCCCACGCACTGAAACCTCTTCCCCACACACTGAAACCTCTTCCCCACACACTGAAACCTCTTCCCCACACACTGAAACCCCTTCCCCGCACACTGAAACCCCTTCCCCGCACACTGGAAACTCTTCCCCGCACACTGGAAACTCTTCCCCACACAATGAAACCCCTTCCCCACAGACAGAAACCCCTTCCCCACACTCTGAAACCTCTTCCCCACACTCTGAAACCTCTTCCCCACACTCTGAAACCTCTTCCCCACACTCTGAAACCTCTTCCCCACACTCTGAAACCTCTTCCCCACACACTGAAACATCTTTCACACACACTGAAACCCATCCCCACACACTGAAACCTCCTCCACACAAACTGAAACGTCATCCCCACACGCTGAAATCTCTTCCACATACACTGAAACCTCTTCCCCACACACTGAAACCCCTTCCCCACACACTGAAACCTCTTCCCCACACTCTGAAACCTCTTCCCCACACACTGAAAACCCTTCCCCACGCTCTGAAACCTGTTCCCCACACACTGAAACCTCTTCCCCAGACACTAAAACCTCATCCCCACACACTGAAACCCCTTCCCCACGCGTTGAAAACCCTTCCCCACACACTGAAATCCGTCCCCACACACCAAAACCTCGTCCTCACACATTGAAACCCATTCCCCACACATTGAAACCCATTCCCCACACACTGAAACCCATCCCCACACACTGAAACCCATCCCCACACACTGAAACCCATCCCCACACACTGAAACCCATCCCCACACACTGAAACCCATCCCCACACACTGAAACCCATCCCCACACACTGAAACCCCATCGCCACACACTGAAACCCATCCCCACTCACTGAAAACCTTGCCACAAACTGAAACCTCTTCCTACACACTGAAACCTCTTCGCCACAGACTGAAACCTCTTCCCCACACTCTGAAACCTCTTCCCCACACACTGAAAACCCTTCCCCACGCTCTGAAACCTGTTCCCCACACACTGAAACCTCTTCCCCAGACACTGAAACCTGATCCCCACACGCTGAAACCCCTTCCCCACACGCTGAAACCCCTTCCCCACACGCTGAAACCCCTTCCCCACACGCTGAAACCCCTTCCCCACACACTGAAATCCGTCCCCAAACACCATAACCTCTTCCCCACACACTGAAACCCATTCCCCACACACTGAAACCCATTCCCCACACACTGAAACCCATCCCCACACACTGAAACCCATCCCCACACACTGAAACCCCATCGCTACACACTGAAACCCATCCCCACACACTGAAACCCATCCCCACACACTGAAATCTCTTCCCCACACACTGAAATCTCTTCCCCACACACTGAAACCTCTTCCCCACAGACTGAAACCTCTTCCCCACAGACTGAAATCTCTTCCCCACAGACTGAAATCTCTTCCCCACAGACTGAAATCTCTTCCCCACAGACTGAAATCTCTTCCCCACAGACTGAAATCTCTTCCCCACACACTGAAACCTCATCCCCACACACTGAAACCCTTTCCCCGCACACTGAAACCTCTTCCCCACACACTGAATCCCCTTCAACACACACTGTAACCCCTTCCCCACACACTGAAACCTCTTCCCCACACAATGAAACCACTTCCACACAGACAGAAACCCCTTCCTCACACATTGAAACCTCTTCCTCACACATTGAAACCTCTTCCCCACACACTGAAACGAATTCCCCACACACTGAAACCCATCCCCACACACTGAAACCTCATCCGCACACACTGAAACCCCTTTCCCACACACTGAACCCCCTTCCTCACTCACTGAAATCCATCCCCACACACCGAAACCTCTTCCCCACACACTTAAACCCTTTCCCCACACACTGAAACCCATCCCCACATACTGAAACCCCTTCCCCACACACTGAAACACATCCCCACACACTAAAAACCTTGCCACACAATGAAACCTCTTCCCACACACTGAAACCTCTTTGGCACACACTGAAACCCCTTCCGCACACACTGAAACCCCTTCCGCACACACTGAAACCCCTTCCACACATACTGAAACCCCTTCCACACACACTGAAACCCCTTCCACACACACTGAAACCCCTTCCACACACACTGAAATCCCTTCCACACACGCTGAAACGCCTTCCACACACACTGAAACCCCTTCCCCACACACTGAAACCCTTCCCCACACACGAAAACCCTTCTCAACGCACTGTAACCTCTTCCCCACAAACTGAAACATCTTTCACAAACACTGAAACCCATCCCCACACACTGAAACCTGCTCCCCACACACTGAAACCCCTTCCACACAGACTGAAATCCCTTCCACACACACTTATACCTCTTCCACACACACTGAAACCCCTTCCCCACACACTGAAACCCTTCCCCACACACAGAAACCCCTTCCCACACAGTGAAACCTCTTCCCCACACACTGAAACACCTCCCCCACAGACTCAAACCACTTCCCCACACACTGAATCCTCTTCCCCACACACTGAATCCTCTTCCCCACACACTGAAACCACTTCCCCACACACGGAATCCTCTTCCCCACACACAGATACCCCTTATCTACACACTGAAACCTCTTCCACACACACTGAAACCTCTTCCCCACACATTGAAACCTCTTCCCCACTGACTGAAACCCCTTCCCCACACACTGAAACCCATCCGCACACACTGAAACCTCTTCCCCACACACTGAAACCCATCCCCGCAGACTGAAACCTCTTCCCCACACACTGAAACCCATCCCCGCAGACTGAAACCTCTTCCCCGCAGACTGAAACCTCTTCCCCGCAGACTGAAACCTCTTCCCCGCAGACTGAAACCTCTTCCCCGCAGACTGAAACCTCTTCCCCGCAGACTGAAACCTCTTCCCCGCAGACTGAAACCTCTTCCCCGCAGACTGAAACCTCTTCCCCGCACACTGAAACCTCTTCCCCACACACTGAAACCTCTTCCCCACACACTGAAACCTCTTCCCCACACACAGAAATCCTTCCCCACAAACAGAAATCCTTCCCCACAAACAGAAATCCTTCCCCACACACAGAAATCCTTCCCCACACACAGAAATCCTTCCCCACACGCTGAAACCCCTTCTCCACACGCTGAAACCCCTTCTCCACACGCTGAAACCCCTTCTCCACACGCTGAAACCCCTTCTCCACACGCTGAAACCCCTTCTCCACACGCTGAAACCCCTTCTCCACACGCTGAAACCCCTTCTCCACACGCTGAAACCCCTTCCCCACACACTGAAACCCTTCCCCACACACGGAAACCTCTTCCGCATACACTGAAACCACTTCCCCACACACAGAAACACCTCCCCCACAGACTCAAACCCCTCCCCCACAGACTCAAACCCCTCCACCACAGACTCAAACCACTCCCCCACAGACTCAAACCACTTCCCCACACACTGAAACCACTTCCCCACACACTGAAACCACTTCCCCACACAATGAAACCACTTCCCCACACACTGAAACCTCTTCCCCACACACTGAAACCTCTTCCCCACATACTGAAACCTCTTCCCCACACACTGAAACCTCTTCCCCACACACTGAAACCTCTTCCCCACACACTGAAACCTCTTCCCCACACACTGAAACCTCTTCCCCACTGACTGAAACCCCTTCCCCACACACTGAAACCCCTTCCCCACACACTGAAACCCATCCGCACACACTGAAACCCATCCGCACACACTGAAACCTCATCCCCACACACTGAAACACCTTCCCCACACGCTGAAACCCCATCCCCTCACAACGAAATCCGTCCCCACACACCAAAACCTCTTCCCCACACACCAAACCCATTCCCCACACACTGAAACCCATCCCCAAACACTGAAACCGCATCCCCACTCACTGAAACCCATCCCCACTCACTGAAAACCTTGCCACAAACTGAAACCTCTTCCCACACACTGAAACCGCTTCGCCACAGACTGAAACCCTTACCCACACTGAAACCTCTTCCCCACACACTGAAACCCCTTCCCCACGCACTGAAACATCTTCCACACACACTGAAGCCTCTTCCCCACACACTGAAACCTCTTCCCCATCCACTGTAACCTCTTCCCCACACACTGAAACCCCTTCCCCGCACACTGAAACCTCTTCCCCACACACTGAATCCCCTACTCCACACACTGTAACCCCATCCCCATACACTGAAACCTCTTCCCCACACACTGAAGCCACTTCCCCACAGATAGAAACCTCTTCCCAACACTCTGAAACCTCTTCCCCACACTCTGAAACCTCTTCCCCACACTCTGAAACCTCTTCCCCACACACTGAAACCTCTTCCCCACACACTGAAACCTCTTCCCCACGCACTGAAACCTCTTCCCCACGCACTGAAACCCCTTCCCCACACACTGAAACCCCTTCCCCACACACTGAAACCCCTTCCCCACACACTGAAACCCCTTCCCAACACACTGAAACCCCTTCCCCACACACTGAAACCCCTTCCCCACACACTGAAACCCCTTCCCCAGACACTGAAACCCCTTCCCCAAACACACTGAAACCCCTTCCTCACACACTGAAACCCCTTCCCCACAGACTGAAACCCCTTCTCCAGACACTGAAACCTCTTCTCCAGACACTGAAACATCTTTCACACACACTGAAACCCCTTCCCCACACGCTGAAACCCCTTCCCCACACGCTGAAACCCCTTCCCCACACGCTGAAACCCCTTCCCCACACGCTGAAACCCCTTCCCCACACGCTGAAACCCCTTCCCCACACACTGAAACCCCTTCCACACACACTGAAACCCCTTCCCCACACACTGAAACCCTTCTCCACTTACTGAAACCTCTTCCCCAGACACTGAAACATCTTTCACACACACTGAAACCCATCCCCACACACTGAAACCTCATCCCCACAAACTGAAACGTCATCCCCACAAACTGAAATCTCTTCCACATACACTGAAACCTCTTCCCCACTGACTGAAACCCCTTCCCCACACACTGAAACCCATCCGCACACACTAAAACCTCATCCCCACACACTGAAACCCCTTCCCCACACGCTGAAAACCCTTCCCCACACACTGAAATCCGTCCCCACACACCAAAACCTCTTCCCCACACATTGAAACCCATTCCCCACACACTGAAACCCATCCCCACACACTGAAACCCCATCGCCACACACTGAAACCCATCCCCACTCACTGAAAACCTTGCCACAAACTGAAACCTCTTCCTACACACTGAAACCTCTTCGCCACAGACTGAAACCCTTCCCCACACTCTGAAACCTCTTCCCCACACACTGAAAACCCTTCCCCACGCTCTGAAACCTGTTCCCCACACACTGAAACCTCTTCCCCAGACACTGAAACATCTTTCACACACACTGAAACCCCTTCCACACACACTGAAACCCCTTCCACACACACTGAAACCCCTTCCACACACACTGAAACCCCTTCCCCACATACTGAAACCCTTCCCCACACACTAAAACCCTTCTCCACAAACTGAAACCTCTTCCCCAGACACTGAAACATCGTTCACACTCACTGAAACCCATCCCCACACACTGAAACCTCTTCCCCACACACTGAAACCTCTTCCCCACACACTGAAACCTCTTCCCCACACACTGAAACCTCTTCCCCACACACTGAAACCTCTTCCCCACACACTGAAACCTCTTCCCCACACCCTGAAACCTCATCCCCACACACTGAAACCCCTTCCCCACACACTGAAACCCCTTCCCCACACACTGAAACCCCTTCCCCACACACTGAAACCCCTTCCCCACTGACTGAAACCCCTTCCCCACACGCTGAAACCCATCCGCACACGCTGAAACCCATCCGCACACGCTGAAACCCCTTCCCCACACGCTGAAACCCCTTCCCCACACGCTGAAACCCCTTCCCCACACGCTGAAACCCCTTCCCCACACGCTGAAACCCCTTCCCCACACGCTGAAACCCCTTCCCCACACGCTGAAACCCCTGCCCCACACGCTGAAACCCCTGCCCCACACGCTGAAACCCCTGCCCCACACGCTGAAACCCCTGCCCCACACGCTGAAACCCCTTCCCCACACGCTGAAACCTCTTCCCCAGACACTGAAACATCTTTCACACACACTGAAACCCATCCCCACACACTGAAACCCCTTCCACACACACTGAAACCCCTTCCCCACATACTGAAACCCTTCCCCACACACTAAAACCCTTCTCCACAAACTGAAACCTCTTCCCCAGACACTGAAACATCGTTCACACTCACTGAAACCCATCCCCACACACTGAAACCTCTTCCCCACACACTGAAACCTCTTCCCCACACACTGAAACCTCTTCCCCACACACTGAAACCTCATCCCCACACACTGAAACCTCATCCCCACACACTGAAACCCCTTCCCCACACACTGAAACCCCTTCCCCACACACTGAAACCCCTTCCCCACTGACTGAAACCCCTTCCCCACACGCTGAAACCCATCCGCACACGCTGAAACCCATCCGCACACGCTGAAACCCCTTCCCCACACGCTGAAACCCCTTCCCCACACGCTGAAACCCCTTCCCCACACGCTGAAACCCCTGCCCCACACGCTGAAACCCCTGCCCCACACGCTGAAACCCCTTCCCCACACGCTGAAACCCCTTCCCCACACGCTGAAACCCCTTCCCCACACGCTGAAACCCCTTCCCCACACGCTGAAACCCCTTCCCCACACGCTGAAACCCCTTCCCCACACGCTGAAGCCCCTTCCCCACACGCTGAAACCCCTTCCCCACACACTGAAATCCTTCCCCACACACTGAAATCCTTCCCCACACACTGAAATCCTTCCCCACACACTGAAACCCATTCCCCACACACTGAAACCCATTCCCCACACACTGAAACCCATCCCCACACACTGAAACCTCTTCCCCACACACTGAAACCTCTTCCCCACACACTGAAACCCCTTCCCCGCACACTGGAAAATCTTCCCCACAGACAGAAACCCCTTCCCCACAGACAGAAACCCCTTCCCCACACTCTGGAACCTCTTCCCCACACACTGAAACCCCTTCCCCACGCACTGAAACATCTTCCACACACAGTGAAACCTCTTCCCCACACACTAAAAACTCTTCCCCACACACTGAAACCTCTTCCCCGCACACTGAATCCCCGACACCACTCCCTGTAACCCCTTCCCCACACAATGAAACCTCTTCCCCACACACTGAAACCACTTCCCCACTCTCTGAAACCCCTTCCCCACTCTCTGAAACCCCTTCCCCACTCTCTGAAACCCCTTCCCCACTCTCTGAAACCCCTTCCCCACTCTCTGAAACCCCTTCCCCACTCTCTGAAACCCCTTCCCCACTCTCTGAAACCTCTTCCCCACTCTCTGAAACCTCTTCCCCACTCTCTGAAACCTCTTCCCCACACATAGAAACCTCTTCCGCACACACTGAAACCACTTCCCCACACACTGAAACGCCTTCCCCACACACTGAGACCTCTTCCCCACACACTGAAACCCCTTCCCCACACACTGAAACCCCTTCCCCACAGACTGAAACCCTTTAACCACACACTGAAACCCATGCCCACACACTAAAACCTCTTCCCCACACACTGAAACCCTTCTCCTCACACTGAAACCTCTTCCCCACAAACTGAAACCCCTTCCCCCCACACACTGAAACCCCTTCCGCACACACTGAAACCCCTTCCGCACACACTGAAACCCCTCCCCACACACTGAAACCCCTTCCACACACACTTAAACCTCTTCCACACACATTGAAACACCTTCCGCACACACTGGAATTTCTTCCCCACACACTGAAACCCATCCCCACACACTGACACCCATCCCCAGAAACTGAAACCTCTTCCCCACACACTGAAATCCCTTCCCCACACACAGAAACCCCTTCCCCACACACAGAAACCCCTTCCCCACACACAGAAACCCCTTCCCCACACACAGAAACCCCTTCCCCACACGCTGAAACCCCTTCCCCACACGCTGAAACCCCTTCCCCACACGCTGAAACCCCTTCCCCACACGCTGAAACCCCTTCCCCACACGCTGAAACCCCTTCCCCACACGCTGAAACGCCTTCCCCACACGCTGAAACGCCTTCCCCACACGCTGAAACGCCTTCCCCACACGCTGAAACGCCTTCCCCACACGCTGAAATCCGTCCCCACACACCAAACCCATTCCCCACACACTGAAACCCATCCCCACACACTGAAAGCCCATCACCACACACTGAAACCCATCCCCACTCACTGAAAACCTTGCCACAAACTGAAACCTCTTCCCACACACTGAAACCTCTTCGCCACAGGCTGAAACCCTTCCGCACACACTGAAACCTCTTCCCCACACACTGAAACCTCTTCCCAACACACTGAAACCTCTTCCACACACACTGAAACCCCCTCCCCACACGCTGAAACCCCTTCCACACGCACTGAAACCCCTTCCCCACATACTGAATCCATTCCCCACACACTAAAACCCTTCTCCACAAACTGAAACCTCTTCCCCAGACACTGAAACTTCTTTCACACACACTGAAACCCATCCCCACACACTGAAACTTCTTCCCCACAAATTGAAACCTCATCCCCACACACTGAAACCCCTTCCGCACACACTGAAACCCCTTCCCCACACACTGAACCGTCTCCCCACACACTGATACCTCTTCCCCACTGACTGAATCCCCTTCCCCACACACTGAAACCCATCCGCACACACTAAAACATCATCCCCACACGCTGAAACGCCTTCCCCACACACTGAAAGCCATCCCCACACACTGAAACCCCATCGCCACACACTGAAACCCATCCCCACTCACTGAAAACCTTGCCACAAACTGAAAACTCTTCCTGCACACTGAAACCTCTTCGCCACAGAGTGAAACCCTTCCCCACACACTGAAACCTCTTCCCCACACACTGAAACCTCTTCCCCACACACTGAAACCTCTTCCCCACACACTAAAACCCCTTCCCCACGCACTGAAACATCTTCCACACTCACTGAAATCTCTTCCCCACACACTGAAACCTCATCCCCACACACTGAAGTCTCTTCCCCACAACCTGAAACCCCTTCCCCAGACACTAAAACCTCTTCCCCACACACTAAAACCTCTTCCCCACACACTAAAACCTCTTCCCCACACACTAAAACCTCTTCCCCACACACTAAAACCTCTTCCCCACACAATAAAACCTCTTCCCCACACACTAAAACCTCTTCACCACACACTGAAACCTCTTCCCCACACACTGAAACCTCTTCCCCACACACTGAAACCACTTCCCCACAGACAGAAACCTATTCCCTACACACTGAAACCCCTTCCCCACAGACTGAAACCCCTTAACTACACACTGAAACCCCTTCCCCACACACTGAAACCCCTTGCCCACACACTGAAACCCCTTCCCCACACACTGAAACCCCTTCCCCACACACTGAAACCCCTTCCCCACACACTGAAGCCAATTCCCCACACACTGAAACCCCTTCCACACACACTGAAACCTCTTCCACACACACTGAAACCTCTTCCACACACACTGAAACCCCTTCCCCACACGCTGAAACCCTTCCACACACACTGAAACCCATTCCCCATAGACTGAAACCCTTCTCCACACACTAAAACCCTTCTCCACACACTGAAACCTCTTCCCCACAAACTGAAACATCTTTCACACACACTGAAACCTCATCCCCACACACTGAAACCCCTTCCACACACACTGAAACCCCTTCCACACACACTGAAACCCCTTCCGCACACACTGAAACCTCTTCCCTACACACTGAATCCCATCCCCACACACTGAAACCCATCCCCACACACTGAAACCCATCCCCACACACTGAAACCTCTTCCGCACACACTGAAACCTCTTCCGCACACACTTAAACCTCTTCCGCACACACTGAAACCCCTTCCGCACACACTGAAACCCCTTCCGCACACACTGAAAACTCTTCCCCACACACTGAAACCCCTTATCTACACACTGAAACCTCTTCCCCACATACTGAAACCTCTTCCCCACATACTGAAACCTCTTCCCCACACACTGAAACCTCTTCCCCACTGACTGAAACCCCTTCCCCACACACTGAAACCCATCCCCACACACTGAATCCTGATCCCCACACACTGAAACCCCTTCCCCACACGCTGAAACTCCTTCCCCACACACTGAAATCCGTCCCCAAACACCGAAACCTCATCCCCACACACTGAAACCCCTTCCCCGCACACTGAAACCTCTTCCCCACACACTGAATCCCCTTCACCACACACTGTAACCCCATCCCCACACACTGAAACCTCTGCCGCACAAACTGAAACCACTTCCCCACCGACAGAAACCTCTTCCCCACACTCTGAAACCTCTTCCCCACACTCTGAAACCTCTTCCCCACGCTCTGAAACCTCTTCCCCACACATTGAAACCTCTTCCCCACACACTGAAACCACTTCCCCACACACTGAATCCCATCCCCACACACTGAAACCTCTTCCGCAAACACTGAAACCTCTTCCGCAAACACTGAAACCCCTTCCCCACACAGTGAACCCCTTCCCCACACAGTGAACCCCTTCTCCACACAGTGAACCCCTTCTCCACACAGTGAACCCCTTCTCCACACAGTGAACCCCTTCTCCACACAGTGAACCCCTTCCCCACACAGTGAACCCCTTCCCCACACACTGAATCCATCCCCACACACCGAAACCTCTTCCCCACACACCGAAACCTCTTCCCCACACACTTAAACCCTTTCCCCACACACTGAAACCCATCCCCACACACTGACACCCCATTCCCCCGCACACTGAAACACATCCCCACACACTGAAAACCTTGCCACACAATGAAACATCTTCCCACACACTGAAACCTCTTCCCCACAGACTGAAACCTCTTCCCCACAGACTGAAACCTCTTCCCCACACACTGAAACCTCTACCCCACACACTGAAACCTCTTGCCCACACACTGAAACCCCGTCCCCACGCACTGAAACATCTTCCACACTCACTGAAACCCCTTATCTACACACTGAAACACCTTCCCCACATACTGAAACCTCTTCCGCACACACTGAAACCTCTTCCCCACTGACTGAAACCCCATCCCCACACACTGAACCCCATCCCCACACACTGAAACCTGATCCCTACACACTGAAAACCCTTCCCCACACGCTGAAACTCCTTCACCACACACTGAAATCCGTCCCCAAACACCAAAACCTCATCCCCACACACTGAAACCTCTTCCCCGCACACCGAAACCTCTTCCCCACACACTGAATCCCCTTCACCACACACTGTAACCCCATCCCCACACACTGAAACCTCTTCCCCACACACTGAAACAACTTCCCCACCGACAGAAACCCCTTCCCCACACTCTGAAACCTCTTCCCCACACATTGAAACCACTTCCCCACACACTGAAACCCCTTCCCCACACACTGAAACCCCTTCCCCACACACTGAAACCCCTTCCCCACACACTGAAACCCCTTCCCCACACACTGAACCCCTTCCCCACACACCGAAACCTCTTCCCCACACACCGAAACCTCTTCCCCACAGAACGAAACCTCTTCCCCACACACTGACACCCCATTCCCCCGCACACTGAAACACATCCCCACACACTGAAAACCTTGCCACACAATGAAACCTCTTCGCCACACACTGAAACCTCTTCGCCACACACTGAAACCTCTTCCCCACAGACTGAAACCTCTTCCCCACAGACTGAAACCTCTTCCCCACACACTGAAACCTCTTCCCCACGCACTGAAACCCCGTCCCCACGCTCTGAAACATCTTCCCCACACACTGAAACCTCATCCCCACAACCTGAAACCCCTTCCCCACACACTAAAACCTTTTCCCCACACACTGAATCCCCTTCACCACACACTGTAACCTCTTCCCCACACACTGAAACCTCTTCCCCACACACTGAAACCACTTCCCCACAGACAGAAACCCCTTCCCCACACACTGAAACCTATTCCCTACACACTGAAACCCCTTCCCCACAGACTGAAACCCCTTCCACACACACTGAAACCCCTTCCACACACACTGAAACCCCTTCCCCATATACTGAAACCCCTTCCCCATATACTGAAACCCTTCCCCACACACTAAAACCCTTCTCCACACACTGAAACCTCTTCCCCACACACTGAAACATCTTTCACACACACTGAAACCTCATCCCCACACACTGAAACCTCATCCCCACACACTGAAACCTCATCCCCACACACTGAAACCCCTTCCGCACACACTGAAACCTCTTCCACACACACTTAAACCTCTTCCACACATACTGAAACCCCTTCCGCACACACTGAAAACTCTTCCCTACACACTGAATCCCTTCCCCACACACTGAAACCCATCCCCACACACTGAAACCTCTTCCCCACACACTGAAACCTCTTCCCCACACACTAAAACCTCTTCCCCACACACTGAATCCCCTTCACCACACACTGTAACCCCTTCCCCACACACTGTAACCCCTTCCCCACACACTGAAACCTCTTCCCCACACACTGAAACCACTTCCCCACACTCTGAAAGCTCTTCCCCACACTCTGAAAGCTCTTCCCCACACACTGAAACCACTTCCCCACACACTGAAACCACTTCCCCATACACTGAAACCTATTCCCCACACACTGAAACCTATTCCCCACAGACTGAAACCCCTTCCCCACAGACTGAAACCCCTTAACTACACACTGAAACCCCTTAACTACACACTGAAACCCCTTCCCTACACTCTGAAAGCTCTTCCCCACACTCTGAAAGCTCTTCCCCACACTCTGAAAGCTCTTCCCCACACACTGAAACCGCTTCCACAAACACTGAAACCCCTTCCGCACACACTGAAACCTCTTCCCTACACACTGAATCCCTTCCACACACACTGAAACCCCTTCCGCACACACTGAAAACTCTTCCCCACACACAGAAACCCCTTCCCCACACACTGAAACCCCTTCCCCACACACTGAAACCCCTTCCCCACACACTGAAACCCCTTCCCCACACACTGAAACCCCTTAGCTACACACTGAAACCCCTTCCCCACATACTGAAACCTCTTCCCCACACACTGAAACCTCTTCCCCACTGACTGAAACCCCTTCCCCACACACTGAAACCTGATCCCCACACACTGAAACCTGATCCCCACACACTGAAACCTGATCCCCACACACTGAAACCTGATCCCCACACACTGAAACCTGATCCCCACACACTGAAACCTGATCCCCACACACTGAAACCCCTTCCCCACACGCTGAAACTCCTTCACCACACACTGAAATCCGTCCCCAAACACCAAAACATCATCCCCACACACTGAAACCCCTTCCCCGCACACCAAAACCTCTTCCCCACACACTGAATCCCCTTCACCACACACTGTAACCCCATCCCCACACACTGAAACCTCTTCCGCACAAACTGAAACCACTTCCCCACCGACAGAAACCTCTTCCCCACACTCTGAAACCTCTTCCCCACACTCTGAAACCTCTTCCCCACGCTCTGAAACCTCTTCCCCACACATTGAAACCTCTTCCCCACACACTGAAACCACTTCCCCACACACTGAAACCCCGTCCCCACGCACTGAAACATCTTCCACACTCACTGAAATCTCTTCCCCACACACTGAAACCTCATCCCCACACACTGAAACCTCTTCCCCACAACCTGAAACCCCTTCCCCACACACCAAAACCTTTTCCCCACACACTGAATCCCCTTCACCACACACTGAAACCTCTTCCCCACACACTGAAACCTCTTCCCCACACACTGAAACCACTTCCCCACAGACAGAAACCTATTCCCCACACACTGAAACCTATTCCCTACACACTGAAACCCCTTCCCCACAGACTGAAACCCCTTAACTACACACTGAAACACATCCCCACGCACTGAAACCTCTTCCCCACGCACTGAAACCCCTTCCACACACACTGAAACCCCTTCCACACACACTGAAGCCCCTTCCACACACACTGAAACCCCTTCCACACACACTGAAACCCCTTCCCCATATACTGAAACCCCTTCCCCATATACTGAAACCCTTCCCCATATACTGAAACCCTTCCCCACACACTAAAACCCTTCTCCACACACTGAAACCTCTTCCCCACTCACTGAAACATCTTTCACACACACTGAAACCTCATCCCCACACACTGAAAGCTCTTCCGCACACACTGAAACCCCTTCCGCACACACTGAAACCCCTTCCGCACACACTGAAACCTCTTCCGCACACACTGAAACCTCTTCCACACACACTTAAACCTCTTCCACACATACTGAAACCCCTTCCGCACACACTGAAACCTCTTCCCTACACACTGAATTGCTTCCCCACACACTGAAACCCATCCCCACACACTGAAACCCCTTCCCCACACACTGGAACCCCTTCCCCACACACAGAAACCCCTTCCCCACACACAGAAACCCCTGCCCCACACACAGAAACCCCTCCCCCCACACACAGAAACCCCTTCCCCACAGACTGAAACCGCTTCCCCACAGACTGAAACCGCTTCCCCACAGACTGAAACCGCTTCCCCACAGACTGAAACCCCTTCCCCACAGACTGAAACCCCTTCCCCACAGACTGAAACCTCTTCCCCACAGACTGAAACCCCTTCCCCACAGACTGAAACCCCTTCCCCACAGACTGAAACCCCTTCCCCACAGACAGAAACCCCTTCCCCACAGACTGAAACCCCTTCCCCACAGACTGAAACCCCTTCCCCACAGACTGAAACCCCTTCCCCACAGACTGAAACCCCTTCCCCACAGACTGAAACCACCTTCCCCACAGACTGAAACCACTTCCCCACACACTGAAACCCCTTATCTACACACTGAAACACCTTCCCCACATACTGAAACCTCTTCCCCACACACTGAAACCCCTTCCCCACTGACTGAAACCCCATCCCCACACACTGAAACCCATCCCCACACACTAAAACCTGATCCCCACACACTGAAACCTGATCCCCACACACTGAAACCCCTACCCCACACGCTGAAACTCCTTCACCACACACTGAAATCCGTCCCCAAACACCAAAACCTCATCCCCACACACTGAAACCCATTCCCCACACACTGAAACCCATCCCCACACACTGAAACCCCATCGCCACTCACTGAAACCCATCCCCACTCACTGAAAAGCTTCCCACAAACTGAAACCTCTTCCCACACACTGAAACCTCTTCGCCACAGACTGAAACTCTTCCCCACACACTGAAACCCCTTCCCCACACACTGAAACCCCTTCCCCACGCACTGAAACCTGATCCCCACACACTGAAACCCCTACCCCACACGCTGAAACTCCTTCACCACACACTGAAATCCGTCCCCAAACACCAAAACCTCATCCCCACACACTGAAACCCATTCCCCACACACTGAAACCCATTCCCCACACACTGAAACCCATCCCCACACACTGAAACCCCATCGCCACTCACTGAAACCCATCCCCACTCACTGAAAAGCTTGCCACAAACTGAAACCACTTCCCACAGACTGAAACCTCTTCTCCACAGACTGAAACTCTTCCCCACACACTGAAACCTCTTCCCCACACACTGAAACCCCTTCCCCACGCACTGAAACCCCTTCCCCACGCACTGAAACCCCTTCCCCACGCACTAAAACCTCTTCCACACACACTGAAACCTCTTCCCCACACACTGAAACCTCTTCCCCACACACTGAAACCTCTTCCCCACACTCTGAAACCTCTTCCCCACACATTGAAACCACTTCCCCACACACTGAAACCCCTTCCCCACACACTGAAACCCCTTCCCCACACACTGAAACCCCTTCCCCACACACTGAAACCCCTTCCCCACACACTGAACCCCTTCCCCACACACCGAAACCTCTTCCCCACACACCGAAACCTCTTCCCCACAGAACGAAACCTCTTCCCCACACACTGACACCCCATTCCCCCGCACACTGAAACACATCCCCACACACTGAAAACCTTGCCACACAATGAAACCTCTTCGCCACACACTGAAACCTCTTCGCCACACACTGAAACCTCTTCCCCACAGACTGAAACCTCTTCCCCACAGACTGAAACCTCTTCCCCACACACTGAAACCTCTTCCCCACGCACTGAAACCCCGTCCCCACGCACTGAAACATCTTCCCCACACACTGAAACCTCATCCCCACAACCTGAAACCCCTTCCCCACACACTAAAACCTTTTCCCCACACACTGAATCCCCTTCACCACACACTGTAACCTCTTCCCCACACACTGAAACCTCTTCCCCACACACTGAAACCACTTCCCCACAGACAGAAACCCCTTCCCCACACACTGAAACCTATTCCCTACACACTGAAACCCCTTCCCCACAGACTGAAACCCCTTCCACACACACTGAAACCCCTTCCACACACACTGAAACCCCTTCCCCATATACTGAAACCCCTTCCCCATATACTGAAACCCTTCCCCACACACTAAAACCCTTCTCCACACACTGAAACCTCTTCCCCACACACTGAAACATCTTTCACACACACTGAAACCTCATCCCCACACACTGAAACCTCATCCCCACACACTGAAACCTCATCCCCACACACTGAAACCCCTTCCGCACACACTGAAACCTCTTCCACACACACTTAAACCTCTTCCACACATACTGAAACCCCTTCCGCACACACTGAAAACTCTTCCCTACACACTGAATCCCTTCCCCACACACTGAAACCCATCCCCACACACTGAAACCTCTTCCCCACACACTGAAACCTCTTCCCCACACACTAAAACCTCTTCCCCACACACTGAATCCCCTTCACCACACACTGTAACCCCTTCCCCACACACTGTAACCCCTTCCCCACACACTGAAACCTCTTCCCCACACACTGAAACCACTTCCCCACACTCTGAAAGCTCTTCCCCACACTCTGAAAGCTCTTCCCCACACACTGAAACCACTTCCCCACACACTGAAACCACTTCCCCATACACTGAAACCTATTCCCCACACACTGAAACCTATTCCCCACAGACTGAAACCCCTTCCCCACAGACTGAAACCCCTTAACTACACACTGAAACCCCTTAACTACACACTGAAACCCCTTCCCTACACTCTGAAAGCTCTTCCCCACACTCTGAAAGCTCTTCCCCACACTCTGAAAGCTCTTCCCCACACACTGAAACCGCTTCCACAAACACTGAAACCCCTTCCGCACACACTGAAACCTCTTCCCTACACACTGAATCCCTTCCACACACACTGAAACCCCTTCCGCACACACTGAAAACTCTTCCCCACACACAGAAACCCCTTCCCCACACACTGAAACCCCTTCCCCACACACTGAAACCCCTTCCCCACACACTGAAACCCCTTAGCTACACACTGAAACCCCTTCCCCACATACTGAAACCTCTTCCCCACACACTGAAACCTCTTCCCCACTGACTGAAACCCCTTCCCCACACACTGAAACCTGATCCCCACACACTGAAACCTGATCCCCACACACTGAAACCTGATCCCACACACTGAAACCTGATCCCCACACACTGAAACCTGATCCCCACACACTGAAACCTGATCCCCACACACTGAAACCCCTTCCCCACACGCTGAAACTCCTTCACCACACACTGAAATCCGTCCCCAAACACCAAAACATCATCCCCACACACTGAAACCCCTTCCCCGCACACCAAAACCTCTTCCCCACACACTGAATCCCCTTCACCACACACTGTAACCCCATCCCCACACACTGAAACCTCTTCCGCACAAACTGAAACCACTTCCCCACCGACAGAAACCTCTTCCCCACACTCTGAAACCTCTTCCCCACACTCTGAAACCTCTTCCCCACGCTCTGAAACCTCTTCCCCACACATTGAAACCTCTTCCCCACACACTGAAACCACTTCCCCACACACTGAAACCCCGTCCCCACGCACTGAAACATCTTCCACACTCACTGAAATCTCTTCCCCACACACTGAAACCTCATCCCCACACACTGAAACCTCTTCCCCACAACCTGAAACCCCTTCCCCACACACCAAAACCTTTTCCCCACACACTGAATCCCCTTCACCACACACTGAAACCTCTTCCCCACACACTGAAACCTCTTCCCCACACACTGAAACCACTTCCCCACAGACAGAAACCTATTCCCCACACACTGAAACCTATTCCCTACACACTGAAACCCCTTCCCCACAGACTGAAACCCCTTAACTACACACTGAAACACATCCCCACGCACTGAAACCTCTTCCCCACGCACTGAAACCCCTTCCACACACACTGAAACCCCTTCCACACACACTGAAACCCCTTCCACACACACTGAAACCCCTTCCCCATATACTGAAACCCCTTCCCCATATACTGAAACCCTTCCCCATATACTGAAACCCTTCCCCACACACTAAAACCCTTCTCCACACACTGAAACCTCTTCCCCACTCACTGAAACATCTTTCACACACACTGAAACCTCATCCCCACACACTGAAAGCTCTTCCGCACACACTGAAACCCCTTCCGCACACACTGAAACCCCTTCCGCACACACTGAAACCTCTTCCGCACACACTGAAACCTCTTCCACACACACTTAAACCTCTTCCACACATACTGAAACCCCTTCCGCACACACTGAAACCTCTTCCCTACACACTGAATTGCTTCCCCACACACTGAAACCCATCCCCACACACTGAAACCCCTTCCCCACACACTGGAACCCCTTCCCCACACACAGAAACCCCTTCCCCACACACAGAAACCCCTGCCCCACACACAGAAACCCCTCCCCCCACACACAGAAACCCCTTCCCCACAGACTGAAACCGCTTCCCCACAGACTGAAACCGCTTCCCCACAGACTGAAACCGCTTCCCCACAGACTGAAACCGCTTCCCCACAGACTGAAACCCCTTCCCCACAGACTGAAACCCCTTCCCCACAGACTGAAACCTCTTCCCCACAGACTGAAACCCCTTCCCCACAGACTGAAACCCCTTCCCCACAGACTGAAACCCCTTCCCCACAGACAGAAACCCCTTCCCCACAGACTGAAACCCCTTCCCCACAGACTGTAACCCCTTCCCCACAGACTGAAACCCCTTCCCCACAGACTGAAACCCCTTCCCCACAGACTGAAACCACCTTCCCCACAGACTGAAACCACTTCCCCACACACTGAAACCCCTTATCTACACACTGAAACACCTTCCCCACATACTGAAACCTCTTCCCCACACACTGAAACCCCTTCCCCACTGACTGAAACCCCATCCCCACACACTGAAACCCATCCCCACACACTAAAACCTGATCCCCACACACTGAAACCTGATCCCCACACACTGAAACCCCTACCCCACACGCTGAAACTCCTTCACCACACACTGAAATCCGTCCCCAAACACCAAAACCTCATCCCCACACACTGAAACCCATTCCCCACACACTGAAACCCATCCCCACACACTGAAACCCCATCGCCACTCACTGAAACCCATCCCCACTCACTGAAAAGCTTCCCACAAACTGAAACCTCTTCCCACACACTGAAACCTCTTCGCCACAGACTGAAACTCTTCCCCACACACTGAAACCCCTTCCCCACACACTGAAACCCCTTCCCCACGCACTGAAACCTGATCCCCACACACTGAAACCCCTACCCCACACGCTGAAACTCCTTCACCACACACTGAAATCCGTCCCCAAACACCAAAACCTCATCCCCACACACTGAAACCCATTCCCCACACACTGAAACCCATTCCCCACACACTGAAACCCATCCCCACACACTGAAACCCCATCGCCACTCACTGAAACCCATCCCCACTCACTGAAAAGCTTGCCACAAACTGAAACCACTTCCCACAGACTGAAACCTCTTCTCCACAGACTGAAACTCTTCCCCACACACTGAAACCTCTTCCCCACACACTGAAACCCCTTCCCCACGCACTGAAACCCCTTCCCCACGCACTAAACATCTTCCACACACACTGAAACCTCTTCCACACACACTGAAACCTCTTCCCCACACACTGAAACCTCTTCCCCACACACTGAAACCTCTTCCCCACACACTGAAACCTCTTCCCCACACACTGAAACCTCTTCCCCACACACTGAAACCTCTTCCCCACACACTGAAACCTCTTCCCCACAAACTGAAACCACTTCCCCACAGACAGAAACCCCTTCCCCACACTCTGAATCCTCTTCCCCACACACTGAAACCTCTTCCCCACACACTGAAACCTCTTCCCCACACACTGAAACCTCTTCCCCACACACTGAAACCTCTTCCCCACACACTGAAACCTCTTCCCCACAAACTGAAACCACTTCCCCACAGACAGAAACCCCTTCCCCACACTCTGAATCCTCTTCCCCACACTCTGAATCCTCTTCCCCACACTCTGAATCCTCTTCCCCACACATAGAAACCTCTTCCCCACACACTGAAACAACTTCCCCACACACTGAAACGCCTTCCCTACACACTGAAACATCTTCCCAACACACTGAAACCCCTTCCCCACAGACTGAAACCTCTTAATCACACACTGAAAGCCATGCCCACAAACTGAAACCACTTCCCCACAGACAGAAACCCCTTCCCCACACTCTGAATCCTCTTCCCCACACATAGAAACCTCTTCCCCACACACTGAAACCTCTTCCCCACACACTGAAACCTCTTCCCCACACACTGAAACCTCTTCCCCACACACTGAAACCTCTTCCCCACACACTGAAACCTCTTCCCCACACACTGAAACCTCTTCCCCACAAACTGAAACCCCTTCCCCACAGACAGAAACCCCTTCCCCACACTCTGAAACGCCTTCCCCACACACTGAAACATCTTCCCAACACACTGAAACCCCTTCCCCACAGACTGAAACCTCTTAATCACACACTGAAAGCCATGCCCACACACTGAAACCCCTTCCCCACACACTGAAACCCCTTCCACACACACTGAACCCTCCTCCACACACACTGAAACACATTCCCCACACACTGAAACCTCTTCCCCACTCACTGAATCCCCTTCCCCACACACTGTAACCCCTTCCCCAAACACTGAAACCTCCTCCACACACACGGAAACCCCTTCCCCACACACTGAAACCCCTTCCCCACATACTGAAACCCTTCCCCTCACACTAAAACCCTTCTCCACACACTGAAACCTCTTCCCCAGACACTGAAACATCTTTGACACACACTGAAACCCATCCCCACACACTGAAACCTCTTCCCCACACACTGAAACCTCTTCCCCACAAACTGAAACCTCATCCCCACACACTGAATCCTATTCCCCACACACTGAATCCTCTTCCCCACACACTGAATCCTCTTCCCCACAGACTGAAACCCCTTCCGCACACACTGAAACCCATCCCCACACACTGAAACCTCATCCGCACAAACTGAAACCCCTTCCCCACACACTGAATCCTCTCCTCCACACACTGAATCCTCTTCCCCACAGACTGAAACCCCTTCCCCACAGACTGAAACCCCTTCCCCACAGACTGAAACCCCTTCCCCACAGACTGAAACCCCTTCCCCACAGACTGAAACCCCTTCCCCACACACTGAAACCCATCGCCACACACTGAAACCTCATCCGCACAAACTGAAACCCCTTCCCCACACACTGAAACCCCTTCCCCACACACGCTGAAACCCCTTCCCCACACGCTGAAACCCCTTCCACACACACTGAAACCCCTTCCCCACATACTGAAACCCTTCCCCACACACTAAAACCCTTCTCCACAAACTGAAACCTCATCCCCACGCACTGAAACCCATCCCCACACACTGAAACCTCTTCCCCACAAACTGAAACCCCTTCCCCACATACTGAAACCCTTCCCCACACACTAAAACCCTTCTCCACAAACTGAAACCTCATCCCCACGCACTGAAACCCCTTCCACACACACTGAAACCCCTTCCCCACATACTGAAACCCTTCCCCACACACTAAAACCCTTCTCCACAAACTGAAACCTCATCCCCACGCACTGAAACCCATCCCCACACACTGAAACCTCTTCCCCACAAACTGAAACCTCATCCCCACGCACTGAAACCCCTTCCCCACACACTGAAACCCCTTCCCCACACACTGAAACCCCTTCCGCACACACTGAAACCCCATCCACACACACTGAAACCCCTTCCACACACACGTAAACCTCTTCCACACACACTGAAACCCCTTCCGCACACACTGAAATCTCTTCCCCAAACACTGAAACCCTTCCCCACACACTGAAACCCTTCCCCACACACTGAAACCCATCCCCACACACTGAAACCTCTTCCCCACATACTGAAACCAGTTCCCCACACACAGAAACACCTTCCCCACAAACTGAAACCTCTTCCCCACACACTGAAACCCCTTCCCCACAGACTGAAACCACTTCTCCACACACTGAAACCTCTTCCCCACACACTGAATCCTCTTCCCCACAGACTGAAACCCATCCCCACACACTGAAACCTCATCCGCACACACCTAAACCCTTTCCCCACACACTGAAACCCTTCCCCACACACTGAAAACCTTGCCACACACTGAAACCTCTTCCCCGCACACTGAAACCTCTTCCCCGCACACTGAAACCTCTTCCCCACACACTGAATCCATTCCCCACACAATGAAACCCATCCCCAAACACTGAAACCTCTTCCCCACATACCGAAACCTCTTCCCCACACGCTGAAACCCCTTCCCCAATCGCTGTAACCCCTTCCCCAATCGCTGTAACCCCTTTCACACGCACTGAAACCCATTCCCCTCACACTGAAACCCATCCCCACACACTGAAACCTCTTCCCCACTCACTGAAACCCATCCCAACTCACTGAAACCCATCCCAACTCACTGAATCCTCTTCCCCGCAAACTGAAACCCCTTCCCCACAGACTGAAACCCCTTCCCCACAGACTGAAACCCCTTCCCCACAGACTGAAACCCCTTTCCCCACAGACAGAAACCCCTTCCCCACAGACTGAAACCCCTTCCCCACAGACTGAAACCCCTTCCCCACAGACTGAAACCACCTTCCCCACATACTGAAACCTCTTCCCCACATACTGAAACCTCTTCCCCACACACTGAAACCCCTTCCCCACTGACTGAAACCCCTTCCCCACACACTGAAACCCATCCCCACACACTGAAACCTGATCCCCACACAATGAAACCTGATCCCCATACACTGAAACCCCTACCCCACACGCTGAAACTCCTTCACCACACACTGAAATCCGTCCCCAAACACCAAAACCTCATCCCCACACACTGAAACCCATTCCCCACACTCTGAATCCTCTTCCCCACACTCTGAATCCTCTTCCCCACACATAGAAACCTGTTCCCCACACACTGAAACAACTTCCCCACACACTGAAACGCCTTCCCCACACACTGAAACTTCTTCCCAACACACTGAAACCCCTTCCCCACACACTGAATCCCCTTCCCCACACACTGAAACGCCTTCCCCACACACTGAAACTTCTTCCCAACACACTGAAACCCCTTCCCCACAGACTGAAACCTCTTAACCACACACTGAAAGCCATGCCCACACACTAAAACCTCTTCCCCACACACTGAAACCCCTTCCACACACACTGAACCCTCCTCCACACACACTGAATCCTCTTCCCCACACACTGAATCCTCTTCCCCACTCACTGAATCCCCTACATCACACACTGTAACCCCTTCCCCACACACTGTAACCCCTTCCCCACACACTGAAACCTCCTCCACACACACGGAAACCCCTTCCCCACACACTGAAACCCCTTCCCCACATACTGAAACCCTTCCCCTCACACTAAAACCCTTCTCCACACACTGAAACCTCTTCCCCAGACACTGAAACATCTTTGACACACACTGAAACCCATCCCCACACACTGAAACCTCTTCCCCACACACTGAAACCTCTTCCCCACAAACTGAATCCTCTTCCCCACACACTGAATCCTCTTCCCCACACACTGAATCCTCTTCCCCACACACTGAATCCTCTTCCCCACAGACTGAAACCCCTTCCCCACACACTGAAACCCATCCCCACACACTGAAACCTCATCCGCACAAACTGAAACCCCGTCCCCACACACTGAATCCTCTTTCCCACACACTGAATCCTCTTCCCCACACACTGAATCCTCTTCCCCACACACTGAATCCTCTTCCCCACACACTGAATCCTCTTCCCCACACACTGAATCCTCTTCCCCACAGACTGAAACCCCTTCCCCACACACTGAAACCCATCCCCACACACTGAAACCTCATCCGCACAAACTGAAACCCCTTCCCCACACACTGAACCCCCTTCCCCACACACTGAAATCAAGCCCCACACACCGAAACCTCTCCCTCACACACTTAAACCCTTTCACCACACACTGAAACCCATCCCCACACACTGAAACCCCTTCCGCACACACTGAAACACATCCCCACACACTGAAAACCTTGCCACACAATGAAACCTCTTCCCACACGCTGAAAACTCTTCGCCACGCACTGAAACCTCTTCCCCACACACTGAAACCTCTTCCCCACACACTGAAACCTCATCACCAAACACTGAAACCTCTTCACCACACACTGAAACCCCTTCCCCGCACACTGAAACCTCTTCACCACACACTGAAACCCCTTCCCCACAGACAGAAACCCTTCCCCACACACTGAAACCTCTTTCCCACACATTGAAACCTCTTCCCCACACACTGAAACGACTTCCCCACACACTGAAACCCATACCCACACACTGAAAACTCATCCGCACACACTGAAACCCCATCCTCACACACTGAACCCCCTTCCCCACTCGCTGAAATCCATCCCCACACACCGAAACCTCTTCCCCACACACCGAAACCTCTTCCCCACACACTGAAACGCATCCCCACACACTGAAACCCATCCCCACACACTGAAACCCCTTCCCCACACACTGAAACACATCCCCACACACTGAAACCCCTTCCCCAAGCACTGAAACATCTTCCACACACACTGAAATCGCTTCCCCACACACTGAAAACTCTTCCCCACACACTGAAAACTCTTCCCCACACACTGAAACCTCTTCCCCGCACACTGAAACCTCTTCCCCACACACTGAATCCCCTTCACCACACACTGTAACCCCATCCCCACACACTGTAACCCCATCCCCACAGACTGAAACCTCTTCCCCACACACTGAAACCACTTCCCCACAGACAGAAACCCCTTCCCCATACTCTGAAACCTCTTCCCCACACACTGAAACCACTTTCCCACACACTGAAACCCATCCCCACACACTGAAACCCCTTCCGCACACACTGAAACCCCTTCCGCACACACTGAAACCCCTTCCCCACACACTGAACCCCTTCCCCACACACTGCATCCATCCCCACACACTTAAACCCTTTCCCCACACACTTAAACCCTTTCCCCACACACTGAAACCCCATCCCCACTCCCTGAAACACCATCCCCACTCCCTGAAACCCCATCCCCACACACTGAAACACATCCCCACACACTGAAACCTCTTCCACACACACTGAAACCTCTTCCCCACACACTGAAACCCCTTCCTGACACACTGAAACCCCTTCCTGACACACTGAAACATCTTCCACACTCACTGAAATCTCTTCCCCACACACTGAAACCCCTTCCCCACGCACTGAAACATCTTCCACACACACTGAAACCTCTTCCCCACACACTGAAACCTCTTCCCCACACACTGAAACCTCTTCCCCACGCACTGAAACCTCTTCCCCACGCACTGAAACCTCTTCCCCACGCACTGAAACCTCTTCCCCACGCACTGAAACCTCTTCCCCACACACTGAAACCCCTTCCCCGCACACTGAAACCTCTTCCCCACTCACTGAATCCCCTACACCACAACTGTAACCCCTTGCCCACACACTGAAACCTCTTCCCCACACAGTGAAACCCCTTCCCCACAGACAGAAACCCCTTCCCCACACTCTGAAACCTCTTACCCACACATAGAAACCTCTTCCCCACACACTGAAACGCCTTCCCCACACACTGAAACATCTTCCCAACACACTGAAACCCCTTCCCCACTGACTGAAACCCCTTAAAACACACTGAAAGCCATGCCCACACACTAAAACCTCTTCCCCACACACTGAAACCCCTTCCACAAACACTGAAACCTCCTCCACACACGCTGAAACCCCTTCCCCACACGCTGAAACCCCTTCCACACACACTGAAACCCCTTCCCCACATACTGAAACCCTTCCCCACACACTAAAACCCTTCTCCATACACTGAAACCTCTTCCCCAGAAAGTGAAACATCTTTGACACACACTGAAACCCATCCCCACACACTGAAACCTCTTCCCCACGCACTGAAACCTCATCCCCACGCACTGAAACCCCTTCCCCACACACTGAAACCCCTTCCGCACACACTGAAACCCCTTCCACACACACTGAAACCCCTTCCACACACTCGTAAACCTCTTCCACACACACTGAAACCCCTTCCGCACACACTGAAATCTCTTCCCCAAACACTGAAACCCTTCCCCACACACTGAAACCCTTCCCCAAACACTGAAACCCTTCCCCACACACTGAAACCCTTCCCCACACACTGAAACCCATCCCTACACACTGAAACCTCTTCCCCACATACTGAAACCAGTTCCCCACACACAGAAACACCTTCCCCACACACTGAAACCTCTTCCCCACACACTGAAACCCCTTCCCCACAGACTGAAACCACTTCTCCACACACTGAAACCTATTCCCCACACACTGAATCCTCTTCCCCACAGACTGAAACCCAACCCCACACACTGAAACCTCATCCGCACACACCTAAACCCTTTCCCCACACACTGAAACCTTTCCCCACACACTGAAAACCTTGCCACACAATGAAACCCCTTCCCCGCACACTGAAACCTCTTCCCCACACACTGAATCCATTCCCCACACAATGAAACCCATCCCCAAACACTGAAACCTCTTCCCCACAGACTGAAACCTCTTCCCCACACGCTGAAACCCCTTCCCCAATCGCTGTAACCCCTTTCACACGCACTGAAACCCATTCCCCTCACACTGAAACCCATCCCCACACACTGAAACCTCTTCCCCACACACTGAAACCCATCCCAACTCACTGAAACCCATCCCAACTCACTGAATCCTCTTCCCCGCAAACTGAAACCTCTTCCCCACACACTGAAACCTCTTCCCCACACACAGAAACCCTTCCCCACACGCTGAAACCCCTTCCCCACACGCTGAAACCCCTTCCCCACACGCTGAAACCCCTTCCCCACACGCTGAAACCCATTCCCCACACGCTGAAACCCCTTCCCCACACGTTGAAACCCCTTCCCCACACCTGAAACCCCTTCCCCACACGCTGAAACCCCTCCCCACACGCTGAAACCCCTTCCCCACACGCTGAAACCCCTTCCCCACACGCTGCAACCCCTTCCCCACACGCTGCAACCCCTTCCCCACACGCTGCAACCCCTTCCCCACACGCTGCAACCCCTTCCACACACGCTGCAACCCCTTCCACACACGCTGAAAACCCTTCCACACACGCTGAAAACCCTTCCACACACGCTGAAAACCCTTCCACACAGACTGAAACCTCTTCCACACGCACTGAATCCCCTTCCACACACGCTGAAACCCCTTCCCCACGCACTGAAACCCTTCTCCACACACTGAAACGTCTTCCCCACACACTGAAACCCATCGCCACACACTGAAACCTCTTCCCCACACACTGAAACATATTCCCCACAAACTGAAACCTCTTCTCCACACACTGAAACCCCTTCCCCACAGACTGACTGAAACCACTTCCCCGCACACTGAAACCTCTTCCCCACACACTGAAACGCATTCCCCACACACAGAAAGCCTTCCCCACACACTGGAACCTCTTCCCCACACTCTGAAACACATCCCCACACACTGAAACACATCCCCACACACTGAAACCTCCTCCCCACACACTGCAACCTCTTCCCCACACACTGAAACCCCTTCCCCACACACTGAAACCCCTTCCCCACAAACTGAAACCACTTCCCCACAAACTGAACCCCTTCCCCACACACTGAAACCCCTTCCCCACAGACTGAAACATCTTCCACATACACTGAAACCTCTTCCCCACACACTGAAACCTCTTCCCCACACACTGAAACCCATCCCCACAAACTGAAACCTCTTCCCCACACACTGAAACCCGTCCCTACACACTGAAACCCATCCCCACACACTGAAACACATCCCCACACACTGAAACACATCCACACACACTGAAACACATCCCCACACACTGAAACCTCTTCCCCACACACTGAAACCTCTTCCCCACACACTGAAACCTCTTCCCCACACACTGAAACCTCTTCCCCACACACTGCAACCTCTTCCCCACACACTGAAAACCCTTCCCCACAAACTGAAACCCCTTCCCCACACACTGAAACCCCTTCCCCACACACTGAAACCACTTCTCCACAGACTGAAACCCCTTCCCCACACACTGAAACCCATCCCCACACACTGAAACCTCTTCCCCGCACACTGAAACCCCTTCGCCAAGAACTGAAACCCCTTCCCCACACGCTGAAACCCCTTCCCCACACAATGAAACCCATCCCCACAGACTGAAACACATCCCCACACACTGAAACCCCTTCCCCACACACTGAAACCCCTTCCCCACACATTGAAACCCCTTCCCCACAAACTGAAACCACTTCCCCACAAACTGAACCCCTTCCCCACATACTGAAACCTCTTCCCCACGCACTAAAAACCTTGCCCACACACTGAAACCTCTTCCCCACACACTGAAACCTCTTCCCCACACACTGAAACCTCTTCCCCTCACACTGAAAACTTTCCCCACACACTGAAAGCCTTCCCCACACAAATAAACCCATCCCCACACGCTGAAACCCCTTCCCCATACACTGAAATCCATCCCCACACACTGAAACCTCTTCCCCACACACTGAAACCTCTTCCCCTCACACTGAAAATTTTCCCCACACACTGATACCCTTCCCCAAACACTGAAACCCATCCCCACACACTGAAACCTCTTCCCCATACCCTGAAACCCCTTCCCCACACACTGCAAACCATCCCCAAACACTGAAACCTCTTCCACGCACACTGAAACATCTTCCCCACACACTGAAACCCATCCCCACACACTGAAACCTCTTCCCCACACACTGAAACCTGTCCCTACACACTGAAACCGATCCCTACACACTGAAACCGATCCCCACGCACTGAAACCTCTTCCCCACGCACTGAAACCTCTTCCCCATGCACTAAAAACCTTCCCCACACACTGAAATCCATCCCCACACACTGAAACCTCTTCCCCACACAATGAAACCTCTTCCCCTCACACTGAAACCCTTCCCCACACACTGAAACCCTTCCCCGCACACTGAAACCCTTCCCCACACAGTGAAACCTCTACCCCACACACCTAAACCTCTACCCCACACACTGAAACCACTTCTCCACAGACTGAAACCCCTTCCCCACACACTGAAACCCATCCCCACACACTGAAACCCTTGCCCACACACTGAAACCTCTTCCCACACACTGAAACCTCTTTGCCACAGACTGAAACCCATCCCTACACACTGAAACCTCTTCCCCACACACTGAAACCTCTTCCCCACACACTGAAACGTCATCCCCACACACTGAAACCTCTTCCCCACACACTGAAACCTCTTCCCCACAAACTGAAACCCCTTCCCCGCAGACTGAAACCCCTTCCCCGCAGACTGAAACCACTTCCCCGCACACTGAAACCTCTTCCCCACACACTGAAACGCATTCCCCACACACAGAAAGCCATCCCCACACACTGGAACCTCTTCCCCACACTCTGAAACCTCTTCCCCACCCACTGAAACACATCCCGACACACTGCAACCTCTTCCCCACACACTGCAACCACTTCCCCACAAACTGAAACCACTTCCCCACAAACTGAAACCACTTCCCAACAAACTGAAACCACTTCCCCACAAACTGAAACCACTTCCCCACACACTGAACCCCCTTCCCCACAGACTGAAACATCTTCCACAAACACTGAAACCTCTTCCCCACACACTGAAACCTCTTCCCCACACACTGAAACCCATCCCCACAAACTGAAACATCTTCCCCACACACTGAAACCTGTCCCTACACACTGAAACCCGTCCCCACATACTGAAACCTCTTCCCCACACACTGAAACCTCTTCCCCACGCACTAAAAACCTTGCCCACACACTGAAATCCATCCCCACACACTGAAATCCATCCCCACACACTGAAATCCATCCCCACACACTGAAACCTCTTGGCCACACACTGAAACCTCTTCCCCTCACACTGAAACCTCTTCCCCACACACTGAAAGCTCTTCCCCACAGACTGAAACCCTTCCCCACGCACTGAAACCCTTCTCCACACACTGAAACGTCATCCCCACACACTGAAACCCATCCCCACACACTGAAACCTCTTCCCCACACACTGAAACCTCTTCCCCACACACTGAAACCCCTTCCCCACAGACTGAAACCACTTCCCCGCACACTGAAACCTCTTCCCCACACACTGAAACGCATTCCCCACACACTGAAACCCCTTCCCCACAGACTGAAACATCTTCCACAAACACTGAAACCTCTTCCCCACACACTGAAACCTCTTCCCCACACACTGAAACCCATCCCCACAAACTGAAACCTCTTCCCCACACAGTGAAACCTGTCCCTACACACTGAAACCCATCCCCACATACTGAAACCTCTTCCCCACACACTGAAACCTCTTCCCCACGCACTAAAAACCTTGCCCACACACTGAAATCCATCCCCACACACTGAAATCCATCCCCACACACTGAAATCCATCCCCACACACTGAAACCTCTTCCCCACACACTGAAACCTCTTCCCCTCACACTGAAAACTTTCCCCACACACCGAAACCCTTCACCACACACTGAAACCTCTTCCCCATACACTGAAACCCCTTCCCCACAGACTGAAACCCATCCCCACAGACTGAAACCCATCCCCACAGACTGAAACCCATCCCCACAGACTGAAACCCATCCCCACAGATTGAAACCCATCCCCACAGATTGAAACCCATCCCCACAGATTGAAACCCATCCCCACAGACTGCAACACATCCCCACAGACTGCAACACATCCCCACAGACTGAAACCGCATCCCCACACACTGAAACCCATCCCCACACACTGAAACCCCTTCCCCACACAATGAAACCCCTTCCCCACACACTGAAACACATCCCCACACTGAAACCTCTTCCCCACACACTGAAACCTCTTCCCCACACACTGAAACCTCTTCCCCACACACTGCAACCTCTTCCCCACACACTGAAACCCCTTCCCCACAAACTGAAACTACTTCCCCACACACTGAAACCACTTCCCCACACACTGAAACCCATCCCCACAGACTGGAACACATCCCCACAGACTGACACCGCTTCCCCACACACTGAAACCCATCCCCACACACTGAAACCTCTTCCCCACACACTGAAACCTCTTCCCCTCACACTGAAACCTCTTCCCCTCACACTGAAACCTCTTCCCCTCACACTGAAACCTCTTCCCCTCACACTGAAAACTTTCCACACACACTGAAACCCTTCCCCACACACTGAAACCTCTTCCCCATACACTGAAACCCCTTCCCCACACACTGAAACCCATCCCCACACACTGAAACCCATCCCCACACACTGAAACCCATCCCCACACACTGAAACCCATCCCCACACACTGAAACACATCCCCACACACTGAAACCGCTTCCCCACACACTGAAACCGCTTCCCCACACACTGAAACCGCTTCCCCACACACTGAAACCGCTTCCCCACACACTGAAACCGCTTCCCCACACACTGAAACCCATCCCCACACACTGAAACCCATCCCCACACACTGAAACCCATCCCCACACACTGAAACCCATCCCCACACACTGAAACCGCTTCCACACGCACTGAAACCCCTTCCCCACGGACTGAAACCTCTTCCCCGCACACTGAAACCTCTTCCCCGCACACTGAAACCTCTTCCCCACACACTGAAACCCATTCCCCACACACAGAAAGCCTTCCCCACACACAGAAAGCCTTCCCCACACACAGAAAGCCTTCCCCACACACAGAAAGCCTTCCCCACACACTGGAACCTCTTCCCCACACTCTGAAACCCCTTCCCCACACACTGAAACACATCGCCACACACTGCAACCTCTTCCCCACACACTGCAACCTCTTCCCCACACACTGAAACCCCTTCCCCACAAACTGAAACCACTTCCCCACACACTGAAACCCCTTCCCCACACACTGAAACCCCTTCCCCACACACTGAAACACATCGCCACACACTGCAACCTCTTCCCCACACACTGCAACCTCTTCCCCACACACTGAAACCCCTTCCCCACAGACTGAAACCTCTTCCCCACACACTGAAACCTCTTCCCCACACACTGAAACCCATCCCCACAAACTGAAACCTCTTCACCACACACTGAAACCCATCCCCACACACTGAAACCTCTTCCCCATACCCTGAAACCCCTTCCCCACACACTGCAAACCATCCCCAAACACTGAAACCTCTTCCACGCACACTGAAACATCTTCCCCACACACTGAAACCCATCCCCACACACTGAAACCTCTTCCCCACACACTGAAACCTGTCCCTACATACTGAAACCGATCCCCACACACTGAAACCGATCCCCACACACTGAAACCTCTTCCCCACGCACTGAAACCTCTTCCCCATGCACTAAAAACCTTCCCCACACACTGAAATCCATCCCCACACACTGAAACCTCTTCCCCACACAATGAAACCCTTCCCCACACACTGAAACCTCTTCCCCACACACTGAAACCTCTTCCCCATACACTGAAACCCCTTCCCACACACTGAAAACCATCCCCACACACTGAAAACCATCCCCACACACTGAAAACCATCCCCACACACTGAAACCTCTTCCCCACAAACTGAAACCTCTTTCCCACACACTGAAACACATCCCCACACACTGAAACCTCTACCCCACACACTGAAACCTCTACCCCACACACTGAAACCACTTCTCCACAGACTGAAACCCCATCCCCACACACTGAAACCCATCCCCACACACTGAAACCTCTTCCCACACACTGAAACCTCTTCCCACACACTGAAACCTCTTTGCCACAGACTGAAACCCATCCCTACACACTGAAACCTCTTCCCCGCACACTGAAACCTCTTCCCCACACACTGAAACCTCTTCCCCACACACTGAAACCTCTTCCCACACACTGAAACCTATTTGCCCCAGACTGAAACCCATCCCCACACACTGAAACCCATCCCCACACACTGAAACTTCTTCCCCACACACTGAAACTTCTTCCCCACACACTGAAACTTCTTCCCCACACACTGAAACTTCTTCCCCACACACTGAAACTTCTTCCCCACACACTGAAACCTCTTCCACACACACTGAAACCTCTTCCCCACACACTGAAACCTCTTCCCCACACACTGAAACCTCTTCCCCACACACTGAAACCTCTTCCCCACACACTGAAAGCTCTTCCCCACGCACTGAAACCTCTTCCCCACACTCTGAAACCTCTTCCCCACACTCTGAAACCTCTTCCACACACACTGAAACATCTTCCCCACACACTGAAACATCTTCCCCACACACTGAAACCACTTCCCCACACACTGAAACCACTTCGCCACACACTGAAACCACTTCCCCAGACACTGAAACCTCTTCCCCACACACATAAAATCCTTTCCCACGCACTGAATGCTCTTCCCCACACACTGAAAACCATCCCCACACACTGAAACCTCTTCCCCACACACTGAAACCTCTTCCCCACACACTGAAACCTCTTCCCCACACACTGAAACACATCCCCACACACTGAAACACATCCCCACACACTGAAACACATCCCCACACACTGAAACCTCTTCCCCACACACTGAAACCACTTCTCCACAGACTGAAACCCGGTACCCACACACTGAAACCCATCCTCACACACTGAAACCTCTTCCCACACACTGAAACGTCTTTGCCACAGACTGAAACCCTTCCCTACACACTGAAACCTCTTCCCCACACACTGAAACCTCTTCCCCACACACTGAAACCTCTTCCCCACACACTGAAACCTCTTCCCCACACACTGAAACCTCTTCCCCACACACTGAAACCTGTCCCTACACACTGAAACCGATCCCTACACACTGAAACCGATCCCCACACACTGAAACCTCTTCCCCACGCACTGAAACCTCTTCCCCATGCACTAAAACCTTCCCCACACACTGAAATCCATCCCCACACACTGAAACCTCTTCCCCACACAATGAAACCTCTTCCCCTCACACTGAAAACTTTCCCCACACACTGAAACCCTTCCCCACACACTGAAACCCTTCCCCACACACTGAAACCTCTTCCCCATACACTGAAACCTCTTCCCCACACACTGAAACCTCTTCCCCACACACTGAAACCTCTTCCCCACACACTGAAACCTCTTCCCCACACACTGAAACCTCTTTCCCACACACTGAAAACACTTCTCCACAGACTGAAACACCTTCCCCACACACTGAAACCCATCCCCACACACTGAAACCTCTTCCCACACACTGAAACCTCTTCCCACACACTGAAACCTCTTTGCCACAGACTGAAACCCATCCCTACACACTGAAACCTCTTCCCCACACACTGAAACCTCTTCCCCACACACTGAAACCTCTTCCCCACAAACTGAAACCTCTTCCCCACACACTGAAACCTCTTCCCCACACACTGAAACCCTTCCCCACACACTGAAACCCTTCCCCACACACTGAAACCTCTTCCCCATACACTGAAACCTCTTCCCCACACACTGAAACCTCTTCCCCACACACTGAAACCTCTTCCCCACACACTGAAACCTCTTCCCCACACACTGAAACCTCTACCCCACACACTGAAAACACTTCTCCACAGACTGAAACACCTTCCCCACACACTGAAACCCATCCCCACACACTGAAACCTCTTCCCACACACTGAAACCTCTTCCCACACACTGAAACCTCTTTGCCACAGACTGAAACCCATCCCTACACACTGAAACCTCTTCCCCACACACTGAAACCTCTTCCCACACACTGAAACCTCTTCCCACACACTGAAACCTCTTTGCCACAGACTGAAACACATCCCCACACACTGAAACACATCCCCACACACTGAAACACATCCCCACACACTGAAACCTCTTCCCCACACACTGAAACCACTTCTCCACAGACTGAAACCCGGTACCCACACACTGAAACCCATCCTCACACACTGAAACCTCTTCCCACACACTGAAACGTCTTTGCCACAGACTGAAACCCTTCCCTACACACTGAAACCTCTTCCCCACACACTGAAACCTCTTCCCCACACACTGAAACCTCTTCCCCACACACTGAAACCTCTTCCCCACACACTGAAACCTCTTCCCCACACACTGAAACCTGTCCCTACACACTGAAACCGATCCCTACACACTGAAACCGATCCCCACACACTGAAACCTCTTCCCCACGCACTGAAACCTCTTCCCCATGCACTAAAACCTTCCCCACACACTGAAATCCATCCCCACACACTGAAACCTCTTCCCCACACAATGAAACCTCTTCCCCTCACACTGAAAACTTTCCCCACACACTGAAACCCTTCCCCACACACTGAAACCCTTCCCCACACACTGAAACCTCTTCCCCATACACTGAAACCTCTTCCCCACACACTGAAACCTCTTCCCCACACACTGAAACCTCTTCCCCACACACTGAAACCTCTTCCCCACACACTGAAACCTCTTTCCCACACACTGAAAACACTTCTCCACAGACTGAAACACCTTCCCCACACACTGAAACCCATCCCCACACACTGAAACCTCTTCCCACACACTGAAACCTCTTCCCACACACTGAAACCTCTTTGCCACAGACTGAAACCCATCCCTACACACTGAAACCTCTTCCCCACACACTGAAACCTCTTCCCCACACACTGAAACCTCTTCCCCACAAACTGAAACCTCTTCCCCACACACTGAAACCTCTTCCCCACACACTGAAACCCTTCCCCACACACTGAAACCCTTCCCCACACACTGAAACCTCTTCCCCATACACTGAAACCTCTTCCCCACACACTGAAACCTCTTCCCCACACACTGAAACCTCTTCCCCACACACTGAAACCTCTTCCCCACACACTGAAACCTCTTCCCCACACACTGAAACCTCTACCCCACACACTGAAAACACTTCTCCACAGACTGAAACACCTTCCCCACACACTGAAACCCATCCCCACACACTGAAACCTCTTCCCACACACTGAAACCTCTTCCCACACACTGAAACCTCTTTGCCACAGACTGAAACCCATCCCTACACACTGAAACCTCTTCCCCACACACTGAAACCTCTTCCCCACACACTGAAACCTCTTCCCCACAAACTGAAACCTCTTCCCCACACACTGAAACCTCTTCCCTACAGACTGAAACCTCTTCCCCACACACTGAAACCTCTTCCACACACACTGAAACCTCTTTCCCACACACTGAAACCTCTTCCCCACTCACTGAAAGCTCTTCCCCACAGACTGAAACCCTTCCCCACGCACTGAAACCCATCCCCACACACTGAAACCCATCCCCACACACTGAAACCCATCCCCACACACTGAAACCTCTTCCCCACACACTGAAACCTCTTCCCCACACACTGAAACCTCTGCCCCACACACTGAAACCCCTTCCCCACACACTGAAACCCCTTCCCCACAGATTGAAACCACTTCCCCGCACACTGAAACCTCTTCCCCACACACTGAAACGCATTCCCCACACACTGGAACCTCTTCCCCACACACTGGAACCTCTTCCCCACACACTGGAACCTCTTCCCCACACTCTGAAACCCCTTCCCCACACACTGAAACACATCCCCACACACTGAAACACATCCCCACACACTGCAACCTCTTCCCCACACACTGCAACCTCTTCCCCACACACTGAAACCCCTTCCCCACAAACTGAAACCCCTTCCCCACAAACTGAAACCACTTCCCCACAAACTGAAACCACTTCCCCACACACTGAAACCCCGTCCCCACAGACTGAAACATCTTCCACAAACACTGAAACCTCTTCCCCACACACTGAAACCTCTTCCCCACACACTGAAACCCATCCCCACAAACTGAAACCTCTTCCCCACACACTGAAACCTGTCCCTACACACTGAGACCCATCCCCACATACTGAAACCTCTTCCCCACACACTGAAATCTCTTCCCCACGCACTAAAAACCTTGCCCACACACTGAAATCCATCCCCACACACTGAAATCCATCCCCACACACTGAAATCCATCCCCACACACTGAAACCTCTTCCCCACACACTGAAAACTTTCCCCACACACCGAAACCCTTCCCCACACACTGAAACCTCTTCCCCATACACTGAAACCCCTTCCCCACAGACTGAAACACATCCCCACAGACTGAAACACATCCCCACAGACTGAAACACATCCCCACAGACTGAAACACATCCCCACAGACTGAAACCGCATCCCCACAGACTGAAACCGCTTCCCCACACACTGAAACCGCTTCCCCACACACTGAAACCGCTTCCCCACACACTGAAACCGCTTCACCACACACTGAAACCCCTTCCCAACGGACTGAAACCACTTCCCCGCACACTGAAACCCATTCCCCGCACACTGAAACCCATTCCCCACTCACTGACACCGCTTCCCCACACACTGAAACCCATCCCCACACACTGAAACCCATCCCCACACACTGAAACCTCTTCCCCACACACTGAAACCTCTTCCCCTCACACTGAAACCTCTTCCCCTCACACTGAAACCCTTCCCCACACACTGAAACCCTTCCCCACACACTGAAACCCTTCCCCACACACTGAAACCTCTTCCCCATACACTGAAACCCCTTCCCCACACACTGAAACCCATCCCCACACACTGAAACCCATCCCCACAGACTGAAACCCATCCCCACAGACTGAAACCCATCCCCACACACTGAAACCGCATCCCCACACACTGAAACCGCATCCCCACACACTGAAACCGCTTCCCCACACACTGAAACCGCTTCCCCACACACTGAAACCGCTTCCCCACACACTGAAACCGCTTCCCCACACACTGAAACCGCTTCCCCACACACTGAAACCCCTTCCCAACGGACTGAAACCACTTCCCCGCACTCTGAAACCCATTCCCCACACACTGAAACCCATTCCCCACACACTGACACCGCTTCCCCACACACTGAAACCCATCCCCACACACTGAAACCCATCCCCACACACTGAAACCCATCCCCACACACTGAAACCTCTTCCCCACACACTGAAACCTCTTCCCCACACACTGAAACCTCTTCCCCTCACACTAAAAACCTCTTCCCCTCACGCTGAAACCCTTCCCCACACGCTGAAAACCTTCCCCACACACTGAAACCTCTTCCCCACACACTGAAACCCCTTCCCCACACACTGAAACCCATCCCCACACACTGAAACCCATCCCCACACACTGAAACCCATCCCCACACACTGAAACCCATCCCCACACACGGAAACCCATCCCCACACACGGAAACCCATCCCCACACACGGAAACCCATCCCCACACACGGAAACCCATCCCCACACACGGAAACCCATCCCCACACACTGAAACCCATCCCCACACACTGAAACCCCTTCCCCACACACTGAAACCCCTTCCCCACACACTGAAACCCCTTCCCCGCACACTGAATCCTCTTCCCCACACACTGAAACCCATTCCCCACACACAGAAAGCCTTCCCCACACACTGAAACCCCTTCCCCACACACTGAAACCCCTTCCCCACACACTGAAACCCCTTCCCCACACACTGAAACCTCTTCCCCACACACTGAAACCTCTTCCCCACACACTGAAACCTCTTCCCCACAGACTGAAACCTCTTCCCCACACACTGAAACCTCTTCCCCACACACTGAAACCCATCCCCACAAACTGTAACCTCTTCACCACACACTGAAACCCATCCCCACATACTGAAACCTCTTCCCCACGCACTAAAAACCTTGCCCACACACTGAAATCCATCCCCACACACTGAAACCTCTTCCCCATACACTGAAACCTCTTCCCCTCACACTGGAAACTTTCCCCACACACTGAAACCCTTCCCCACACAAAGAAACCCATCCCCACACGCTGAAACCCCTTCCCCATACACTGAAACTCCTTCCCCATACACTGAAATCCATCCCCACACACTGAAACCTCTTCCCCACACACTGAAACCTCTTCCCCTCACACTGAAAATTTTCCCCACACACTGAAACCCTTCCCCAAACACTGAAACCCATCCCCACACACTGAAACCTCTTCCCCATACCCTGAAACCCCTTCCCCACACACTGCAAACCATCCCCAAACACTGAAACCTCTTCCACGCACACTGAAACATCTTCCCCACACACTGAAACCCATCCCCACACACTGAAACCTCTTCCCCACACACTGAAACCGATCCCCACACACTGAAACCTCTTCCCCATGCACTAAAAACCTTCCCCACACACTGAAATCCATCCACACACACTGAAACCTCGTCCCCACACAATGAAACCTCTTCCCCTCACACTGAAACCCTTCCCCACACACTGAAACCCTTCCCCACACACTGAAACCTCTTCCCCATACACTGAAACCCCTTCCCACACACTGAACACCATCCCCACACACTGAAACCTCTTCCCCACACACTGAAACCTCTTTCCCACACACTGAAACACATCCCCACACACTGAAACCTCCACCCCACACACTGAAAACACTTCTCCACAGACTGAAACCCCTTCCCCACACACTGAAACCCATCCCCACACACTGAAACCCTTGCCCACACACTGAAACCTCTTCCCACACACTGAAACCTCTTTGCCCCAGACTGAAACCCATCCCCACACACTGAAACTTCTTCCCCACACAATGAAACCTCTTCCCCTCACACTGAAAACATTCCCCACACACTGAAACCCTTCCCCACACACTGAAACCCTTCCCCACACACTGAAACCCTTCCCCACACACTGAAACCTCTTCCCCATACACTGAAACCCCTTCCCACACACTGAACACCATCCCCACACACTGAAACCTCTTCCCCACACACTGAAACCTCTTTCCCACACACTGAAACACATCCCCACACACTGAAACCTCTACCCCACACACTGAAAACACTTCTCCACAGACTGAAACCCCTTCCCCACACACTGAAACCCATCCCCACACACTGAAACCCTTGCCCACACACTGAAACCTCTTCCCACACACTGAAACCTCTTTGCCCCAGACTGAAACCCATCCCCACACACTGAAACTTCTTCCTCACACACTGAAACTTCTTCCCCACACACTGAAACTTCTTCCCCACACACTGAAACTTCTTCCCCACACACTGAAACTTCTTCCCCACACACTGAAACTTCTTCCCCACACACTGAAACCTCTTCCACACACACTGAAACCTCTTCCACACACACTGAAACCTCTTCCCCACGCACTGAAACCTCTTCCCCACACACTGAAAGCTCTTCCCCACGCACTGAATCCCTTCCCCACGCACTGAAACCTCTTCCCCACACTCTGAAACCTCTTCCACACACACTGAAACATCTTCCCCACACACTGAAACCACTTCCCCACACACTGAAACCACTTCCCCACACACTGAAACCACTTCCCCAGACACTGAAACCTCTTCCCCACACACTGAAAATCCTTTCCCACGCACTGAATGCTCTTCCCCACACACTGAAAACCATCCCCACACACTGAAACCTCTTCCCCACACACTGAAACCTCTTCCCCACACACTGAAACCTCTTCCCCACACACTGAAACCTCTTCCCCACACACTGAAACCACTTCTCCACAGACTGAAACCCGGTACCCACACACTGAAACCCATCCTCACACACTGAAACCCTTGCCCACACACTGAAACCCTTGCCCACACACTGAAACCTCTTCCCACACACTGAAACCTCTTCCCACACACTGAAACGTCTTTGCCACAGACTGAAACCCTTCCCTACACACTGAAACCTCTTCCCCACACACTGAAACCTCTTCCCCACACACTGAAACCTCTTCCCCACACACTGAAACCTCTTCCACACACACTGAAACCTCTTCAACACACACTGAAACCTCTTCCCCACACACTGAAAGCTCTTCCCCACAGACTGAAACACTTTCTCACGCACTGAAACCTCTTCCACACACACTGAAACATCTTCCCCACACACTGAAACATCTTCCCCAGACACTGAAACCCATCCCCACACACTGAAACCCATCCCCACACACTGACACCTGTCCCTGCACACTGAAACCCATCCCCACACACTGAAACCTCTACCCCACACACTGAAACCCCTTCCCCACACACTGAAACCTCTTCGCCACAGAATGAAACCCATCCCCACACACTGAAACACTTCCTAACACACTGAAACCTCTTCCCCGCACACTGAAACCTCTTCCCCACACACTGAAACCTCTTCCCCACACACTGAAACCCATCCCCACACACTGAAACCCATCCCCACACACTGAAACCCATCCCCACACACTGACACCTGTCCCTGCACACTGAAACCCATCCCCACACACTGAAACCTCTACCCCACACACTGAAACCCCTTCCCCACACACTGAAACCTCTTCGCCACAGAATGAAACCCATCCCCACACACTGAAACATCTTCCCCACACACTGAAACCGCTTCCCCACGCCCTGAAACATCCTCCACACACACTGAAACCTCTTCCCCATACACTGAAACCCATCCCCACACACTGAAACCACTTCCCCACACACTGAAACATCTTCCCCACACACTGAAACCTGTCCCTGCAAACTGAAACCCATCCCCACACACTGAAACCTCTACCCCACACACTGAAACCCCTTCCCCACACACTTAAACCCATCCCCACACACTGAAACACTTCCTAACACACTGAAACCTCTTCCCCGCACACTGAAACCTCTTCGCCACAGAATGAAACCCCTTCCACACACACTGAAACCCCTTCCACACACACTGAAACACTTCCCCACACACTGACACCTCTTCCCCATACACTGAAACACCTTCCCCACACACTGAAATCCATCCCCACACACTGACACCTCTTCCCCATACACTGAAACACCTTCCCCACACACTGAAATCCATCCCCACACACTGACACCTCTTCCGCACACACTGAAACCTCTTCCCCACACACTGAAAACTTTCCCCACACACTGAAACCAATCCCCACACACTGAAACCCATCCCCACACACTGAAACCTCTTCCCCATACACTGAAACCCCTTCCCCACACACCGAAACCCATCCCCACACACTGAAACCTCTTCCCCACACACTGAAACCACTTCCGCAGACACTGAAACCTCTTCCCCACACGCTGAAAATCCTTTCCCACGCACTGAATCCTCTTCCCCACACACTGAAACCTCTTCCCCACACGCTGAGACTTCTTAGAAACCCACTGAAAGCCATCCCCACACACTGGTACCCCTTCCACACACACTGAAACCTCTTCCACGCATACTGAAACCCCTTCCCCGCACACTGAAACCCCTTCCCCACATACTGAAACCCCTTCCACACACACTGAAACCTCTTCTCCACACGCTGAAACCCCATCCCCACACGCTGAAACCCCATCCCCACACGCTGAAACCCCATCCCCACACGCTGAAACCCCATCCCCACACGCTGAAACCCCATCCCCACACGCTGAAACCCCATCCCCACACGCTGAAACCCCATCCCCACACACTGAAACCCATCCCCACACACTGAAACCCATCCCCACAGACTGAAACACATCCCCACAGACTGAAACACATCCCCACACACTGAAACCTCTTCCCCACACACTGAAACCTCTTCCCCACACACTGAAACCTCTTCCCCACACACTGAAACCTCTTCCCCACACACTGAAACCTGTCCCTACACACTGAAACCCATCCCCACACACTGAAACCTCTACCACACACACTGAAACCCCTTCCCCACACACTGAAACCCCTTCCCCACACACTGAAACCCCTCCCCACACACTGAAACCCTTCCCCACACACTGAAACCCTTCCCCACACACTGAAACACTTCCTAACACACTGAAACCTCTTCCCCACACACTGAAACCTCTTCGCCACAGAATGAAACCCATCCCCACTCACTGAAGCCCCTTCCAAACACACTGAAACCCATCCCCACACACTGAAACCCATCCCCACACACTGAAAGACTTCCCCACACACTGAAACACTTCCCCACACACTGAAACCTCTTCCCCACACACTGAAACCTCTTCCCCACACACTATAACCTCTTCGCCACAGACTGAAACCTCTTCCCCACACACTGAAACCTCTTCCCCACACACTGAAACCTCTTCCCCACACACTGAAACCTCTTCCCCACACACTGAAACCTCTTCCCCACGCACTGAAACCTCTTCCCCACACACTGAAACCTCTTCCCCACACACTGAAACCGCTTCCCCACGCACTGAAACATCCTCCACATACACTGAAACCTCTTCCCCACACACTGAAACCTCTTCCCCACACACTGAAACCTCTTCCCCACACACAGAAATCACTTCCCCGCGCATTGAAACCTCTTCCCCACACACTGAAACCTCTTCCCCACACACTGAAACCTCTTCCCCACACACTGAAACCTCTTCCCCACACACTGAAACCTCTTCCCCACAGACAGAAACCCCTTCCCCACCCTTTGAAACCTCTTCCCCACACACTGAAACCTCTTGCCCACACACTGAAACCCATCCCCACACACTGAAACCCATCCCCACACACTGAAAACCTTCCCCACAAACTGAAACCTCTTCCCACACACTGAAACCTCTTTGCCACAGACTGAAACCCTTCCCCACACACTGAAACCTCTTCCCCACACACTGAAACCTCTACCACACACACGGAAACCTCTTCCCCAAACACTGAAAGCTCTTCCCCACACACTGAAAGCTCTTCCCCACACACTGAAACCCCTTCCCCACACACTGAAACCCCTTCCCCACACACTGAAACCTCTTCCCCACACACTGAAACCTCTTCCCCACACACTGAAACCTCTTCCCCACACACTGAAACCTCTTCCCCTGACACTGAAACCTCTTCCCCACACACTGAATTCCTTCCCCACGCACTGAATCCTCTTCCACAAACACTGAATCATCTTCCCCACACATTGAAACCTCTTCCCCACACACTGAAACCCCTTCCACACACACTGTAACGCCATCCCCGCACACTGAAACCCCTTCCCCACACACTGAAACCCTTTTCACACACACTGTAACCCCTTCCCCGCACACTGAATCCCTTTCCACACATACTGAAACACCTTCCACACACACTGACAGCCCTTCCCCGAACACTGAAACCCCTTCCACACGCACTGAAACCTCTTCCCCACACGATGAAACCTCTTCCCCACGCACTAAAATCCTTCCCCACACACTGAAATCCATCCCCACACACTGAAACCTCTTCCCCACACACTGAAACCTCTTCCCCACACACTGAAGACCTTCCCCTCACACTGAAAACTTTCCCCACAAACTGAAACCCTTCCCCACACACTGAAACCCTTCCCCACACACTGAAAGCTCTTTCTCATACACTGAAACCCCTTCCCCACACACTGAAAACCATCCCCACACACTGAAACCTCTTCCCCACACTCAGAAAGCTCTTCCCCACAGACTGAAACCCTTCCCCACAGACTGAAACCCTTCCCCCGCACTGAAACCCTTCCCCACGCACTGAAACCTCTTCCCCATACACTGAAACCCCTTCCCCACACACTGAAAACCATCCCCACACACTGACACCTCTTCCCCACACACAGAAAGCTCTTCCCCACAGACTGAAACCCTTCCCCACGCACTGAAACCTCTTCCCCACGCACTGAAACCTCTTCCCCACACACTGAAACCTCTTCCCCACACACAGAAAGCTCTTCCCCACAGACTGAAACCCTTCCCCACGCACTGAAACCTCTTCCCCACACACTGAAACCTCTTCCACACACACTGAAACCACTTCCCCACACGCTGAAACCACTTCCCCAGACGCTGAAACCTCTTCCCCACACAATGAAAATCCTTTCCCACGCACTGAATCCTCTTCCACACACACTGAATCATCTTCCCCACAGACTGAAACCTCTTCCCCAAACACTGAAACCCATCCCCACTCACTGAAACCCATCCCCACTCACTGAAACCTCTTCCCCACACACTGAAAACCTTCCCCACACACTGAAAACCTTCCCCACACACTGAAACCTCTTCCCCACACACTGAAACCTCTTCCCCACACACTGAAACCTCTTCCCCACACACTGAAACCTCTTCCCCTCATACTGAAATCTTTCCCCACACACTGAAACCCTTCCCCACACACTGAAATCCATCCCCACACACTGAAACTTCTTCACCACAGACAGAACCCTCTTCCCCACACACTGACGCACATCCCCACACACTGAAACCTCTTCCCCACACACTGAAACCTCTTCCCCACACACTGAAACCACTTCTCCACAGACTGAAACCCCTTCCCCACACACTGAAACCACTTCCCCACACACTGAAACCACTTCCCCACACACTGAAACCTCTAGCCCACAGACTGAAACACCTTCCCCACACACTGAAACACATCCCCACACTCTGAAACCTCTTCCCCACACACTGAAACACCTTAGCCACACTCTGAAACCCCTTCCCCACACTCTGAAACCCCTTCCCCACACACTGAAACCCATCCCCACACACTGAAACCTCTTCCCCACAAGCTGAAACACCTTCCCCACACACTGAAACCCTTCCCCACACACTGAAACCCTTCCCCACACACTGAAGCCCTTCCCCACACACTGAAGCCCTTCCCCACACACTGAAGCCCTTCCCCACACACTGAAACCCTTCCCCACACACTGAAACCCATCCCCACACACTGAAAGCCATCCTCACACACTGAAACGTCATCCCCACACACTGAAACCCCTTCCCCACAAACTGAAACCCATCCCCACAGACTGAACCCCCTTCCCCACACACTGAAACCCCTTCCCCACAAACTGAAAATCTTCCCCACACACTGAAACACTTCCCCACACCCTGAAACCTCTTCCCCACACCCTGAAACCTCTTCCCCACACCCTGAAACCTCTTCCCCACACCCTGAAACCTCTTCCCCACGCACTGAAACATCCTCCACACGCACTGAAACCTCTTCCCCATACACTGAAACCTCTTCCCCACACACTGAAATCACTACCCCGCACATTGAAATCTCTTCCCCACACACTGAAACCTCTTCCCCACAGACAGAAACCCCTTCCCCACCCTCTGAAACCTCTTCCCCACCCTCTGAAACCTCTTCCCCACCCTCTGAAACCTCTTCCCCACACTCTGAAACCTCTTCCCCACCCTCTGAAACCTCTTCCCCACACACTGAAACCTCTTGCCCACACACTGAAACCCATCCCCACACACTGAAAATCTTCCCCACAAACTGAAACCTCTTCCCACACACTGAAACCTCTTTGCCACAGACTGAAACCTCTTCCCCACACACTGAAACCTCTTCCCCACACACTGAAACCTCTACCACACACAGGGAAACCTCTTCCCCACACACAGAAACCTCTTCACCACACACTGAAAGCTCTTCCCCACAGACTGAAACCCTTCCCCACACACTGAAATCTCTTCCCCACACACTGAAACCCCTTCCCCACGCACTGAAACCTCTTCCACACACATTAAAACCTCTTCCCCACACACTGAAACCTCTTCCCCAGACACTGAAACCTCTTCCCCACACATTGAATTCCTTCCCCACGCACTGAATCCTCTTCCACAAACACTGAATCATCTTCCCCACACATTGAAACCTCTTCCCCACACACTGAAACCCCTTCCACACACACTGTAACGCCTTCCCCGCACACTGAAACCCCTTCCACACACACTGAAACCCCTGCCACACACACTGTAACCCCTTCCCCGCACACTGAATCCCTTTCCACACATACTGAAACACCTTCCACACACACTGAAAGCCCTTCCCCGAACACTGAAACCCCTTCCACACACCCTGAAACCTCTTCCCCACACGCTGAAACCCCTTCCCCACACGCTGAAACCCATCCCCACAGACAGAAACACATCCCCACAGACAGAAACACATCCCCACAGACTGAAAACTCTTCCCCACACACTGAAACCTCTTCCCCACACACTGAAACCTCTTCCCCACACACTGAAACCTCTTCCCCACACACTGAAACCTCTTCCCCACACACTGAAACCCCTTCCCCACAGACTGAAACCACTTCCCCACACACTGAAACCTCTTCCCCACACGTTGAAACCCCTTCCCCAAACACAGAAAGCCATCCCCACACACTGAAACCCCTTCCCCACACACTGAAACCCCTTCCCCACACACTGAAACCCCTTCCCCACACACTGAAACCCATCCCCACACACTGAAACCCATCCCCACACACTGAAACCTCTTCCCCACACACTGCAACCCCTTCCCCAAACACTGAAACCCCTTCCCCACAAACTGAAACCCCTTCCCCACACACTGAAACCTCTCCCCCACACTCTGAAACACCTTCCCCACAGACTGAAAGATCTTCCGCTAACACTGAAACATCTTCCCCAAACACTGAAACCTGTCCCTACACACTGAAACCCATCCCCAAACACTGAAACCCCTTCCACACACCCTGCAACCTCTTCCCCACACGCTGAAACCCCTTCCCCACACGCTGAAACCCATCCCCACAGACAGAAACACATCCCCACAGACAGAAACACATCCCCACAGACTGAAAACTCTTCCCCACAGACTGAAACCTCTTCCCCACACACTGAAACCTCTTCCCCACACACTGAAACCTCTTCCCCACACACTGAAACCTCTTCCCCACACACTGAAACCCCTTCCCTACAGACTGAAACCACTTCCCCACACACTGAAACCTCTTCCCCACACGTTGAAACCCCTTCCCCAAACACAGAAAGCCATCCCCACACACTGAAACCCCTTCCCCACACACTGAAACCCCTTCCCCACACACTGAAACCCCTTCCCCACACACTGAAACCCCTTCCCCACACACTGAAACCCATCCCCACACACTGAAACCCATCCCCACACACTGAAACCTCTTCCCCACACACTGCAACCCCTTCCCCAAACACTGAAACCCCTTCCCCACAAACTGAAACCCCTTCCCCACACACTGAAACCTCTTCCCCACACTCTGAAACACCTTCCCCACAGACTGAAAGATCTTCCGCTAACACTGAAACATCTTCCCCAAACACTGAAACCTGTCCCTACACACTGAAACCCATCCCCACACACTGAAACCCATCCCCACACACTGAAACCCATCCCCACACACTGAAACCTCTACACCACACACTGAAACCTCTTCCCCACGCACTAAAAACCTTCCCCACACACTGAAATCCATCCCCACACTCTGAAACCTCTTCCCCACACACTGAAACCTCTTCCCCTCACACTGAAAACTTTCCCCACACACTGAAACCCTTCCCCACACAGTGAAACCCTTCCCCACACACTGAAACCTCTTTCCCATACACTGAAACCCCATCCCCACACACAGAAAGCCATCCCCACACACTGAAACCTCTTCCCCACACACTGAAACCCGTACCCCACACACTGAAAGCCATCCCCACACACTGAAACCTCTTCCCCACACACTGCAACCTCTTCCCCAAACACTGAAACCCCATACCCACAAACTGAAACCCCTTCCTCACACTCCGAAACCCCTTCCCCACACACTGAAACCCCTTCCCCACAGAATGAAACCACATCCCCACACACTGAAAACGTTCCCCACACCTTGAAACCTCTTCCCCACACACTGAAACCTCTTCCCAACACACTGATACCCATCACCACACACTGAAACCTCTTCCCCACACACTGAAACCTCTTCCCCAAACACTGAAACCTGTCCCTACACACTGAAACCCATCCCCACACATTGAAACCTCTTCCCCACACATTGAAACCTCTTCCCCACACACTGAAAACCTTCCCCACACACTGAAATCTATCCCCACACACTGAAACCTCTTCCCCACACACTGAAACCTCTTCCCCTCTTACTGAAATCTTTCCCCACACACTGAAACCCTTCCCCACACACTGAAATCCATCCCCACACACTGAAACTTCTTCCCCACAGACAGAACCCTCTTCCCCACACACTGACTCACATCCCCACACATTGAAACCTCTTCCCCACACACTGAAACCACTTCTCCACAGACTGAAACCCCTTCCCCACACACTGAAAACAATTCCCCACACACTGATACCTCTTCCCCACACACTGAAAGCACTTCCCCACACACTGAAACCACTTCCCCACACACTAAAACCTCTAGCCCACAGACTGAAACACCTACCCCACACACTGAAACACATCCCCACACTCTGAAACCTCTTCCCCACACACTGAAACACCTTAGCCACACTCTGAAACCCCTTCCCCACACACTGAAACCCATCCCCACACACTGAAACCTCTTCCCCACAAGCTGAAACACCTTCCCCACACACTGAAACCCATCCCCACACACTGAAACCCATCCCCACACACTGAAACCCATCCCCACACACTGAAACCCATCCCCACACACTGAAACGCCATCGCCACACACTGAAACCCCTTGCCTACACACTGAAAAGCCTTCCCCACACACTGAAACCCATCCCCACAGACTGAAGCCCCTTCCCCACACACTGAAACCCCTTCCCCACACACTGAAACCCCTTCCCCACACACTGAAACCCCTTCCCCACAAACTGAAACACTTACCCACACACTGAAACACTTACCCACACACTGAAACACTTACCCACACACTGAAACCTCTTCCCCACACCCTGAAACCTCTTCCCCACACCCTGAAACCTCTTCCCCACACCCTGAAACCTCTTCCCCACACCCTGAAACCTCTTCCCCACACACTGAAACCTCTTCCCCACACACTGAAACCGCTTCCCCACGCACTGAAACATCCTCCACACACTGAATCCTCTTCCCCATATACTGAAACCTCTTCCCCACACACTGAAATCACTACCCCGCACATTGAAATCTCTTCCCCACACACTGAAACCTCTTCCCCACACACTGAAACCTCTTCCCCACACACTGAAACCTCTTCACCACAGACAGAAACCCCTTCCCCACCCTCTGAAACCTCTTCCCCACCCTCTGAAACCTCTTCCCCACCCTCTGAAACCTCTTCCCCACCCTCTGAAACCTCTTCCCCACACACTGAAACCTCTTGCCCACACACTGAAACCCATCCCCGCACACTGAAACCCATCCCCACACACTGAAACCCTTCCCCACAAACTGAAACCTCTTCCCACACACTGAAACCTCTTCCCACACACTGAAACCTCTTTGCCACAGACTGAAACCTCTTCCCCACACCCTGAAACCTCTTCCCCACACACTGAAACCTCTTCCCCACACACTGAAACACTTACCCACACACTGAAACACTTACCCACACACTGAAACACTTACCCACACCCTGAAACCTCTTCCCCACACCCTGAAACCTCTTCCCCACACCCTGAAACCTCTTCCCCACACACTGAAACCTCTTCCCCACACACTGAAACCGCTTCCCCACGCACTGAAACATCCTCCACACACTGAATCCTCTTCCCCATATACTGAAACCTCTTCCCCACACACTGAAATCACTACCCCGCACATTGAAATCTCTTCCCCACACACTGAAACCTCTTCCCCACACACTGAAACCTCTTCCCCACACACTGAAACCTCTTCACCACAGACAGAAACCTCTTCCCCACCCTCTGAAACCTCTTCCCCACCCTCTGAAACCTCTTCCCCACCCTCTGAAACCTCTTCCCCACCCTCTGAAACCTCTTCCCCACACACTGAAACCTCTTGCCCACACACTGAAACCCATCCCCGCACACTGAAACCCATCCCCACACACTGAAACCCTTCCCCACAAACTGAAACCTCTTCCCACACACTGAAACCTCTTCCCACACACTGAAACCTCTTTGCCACAGACTGAAACCTCTTCCCCACACACTGAAACACTTACCCACACACTGAAACACTTACCCACACACTGAAACACTTACCCACACCCTGAAACCTCTTCCCCACACCCTGAAACCTCTTCCCCACACCCTGAAACCTCTTCCCCACACACTGAAACCTCTTCCCCACACACTGAAACCGCTTCCCCACGCACTGAAACATCCTCCACACACTGAATCCTCTTCCCCATATACTGAAACCTCTTCCCCACACACTGAAATCACTACCCCGCACATTGAAATCTCTTCCCCACACACTGAAACCTCTTCCCCACACACTGAAACCTCTTCCCCACACACTGAAACCTCTTCACCACAGACAGAAACCTCTTCCCCACCCTCTGAAACCTCTTCCCCACCCTCTGAAACCTCTTCCCCACCCTCTGAAACCTCTTCCCCACCCTCTGAAACCTCTTCCCCACACACTGAAACCTCTTGCCCACACACTGAAACCCATCCCCGCACACTGAAACCCATCCCCACACACTGAAACCCTTCCCCACAAACTGAAACCTCTTCCCACACACTGAAACCTCTTCCCACACACTGAAACCTCTTTGCCACAGACTGAAACCTCTTCCCCACACCCTGAAACCTCTTCCCCACACACTGAAACCTCTTCCCCACACACTGAAACCGCTTCCCCACGCACTGAAACATCCTCCACACACTGAAACCTCTTCCCCACCCTCTGAAACCTCTTCCCCACCCTCTGAAACCTCTTCCCCACCCTCTGAAACCTCTTCCCCACCCTCTGAAACCTCTTCCCCACACACTGAAACCTCTTGCCCACACACTGAATCCCATCCCCGCACACTGAAACCCTTCCCCACAAACTGAAACCTCTTCCCACACACTGAAACCTCTTCCCACACACTGAAACCTCTTTGCCACAGACTGAAACCTCTTCCCCACACCCTGAAACATCTTCCCCACACCCTGAAACCTCTTCCCCACACACTGAAACCTCTTCCCCACACACTGAAACCGCTTCCCCACGCACTGAAACATCCTCCACACACTGAATCCTCTTCCCCATATACTGAAACCTCTTCCCCACACACTGAAATCACTACCCCGCACATTGAAATCTCTTCCCCACACACTGAAACCTCTTCCCCACACACTGAAACCTCTTCCCCACACACTGAAACCTCTTCCCCACAGACAGAAACCCCTTCCCCACCCTCTGAAACCTCTTCCCCACCCTCTGAAACCTCTTCCCCACCCTCTGAAACCTCTTCCCCACACACTGAAACCTCTTCCCCACACACTGAAACCTCTTGCCCACACACTGAAACCTCTTGCCCACACACTGAAACCCATCCCCGCACACTGAAACCCATCCCCACACACTGAAACCCTTCCCCACAAACTGAAACCTCTTCCCACACACTGAAACCTCTTCCCACACACTGAAACCTCTTTGCCACAGACTGAAACCTCTTCCCCACACACTGAAACCTCTTCCACACACACTGAAACCTCTTCCCCACACACGGACACCTCTTCCCCACACACGGAAACCTCTTCCCCACACACGGAAACCTCTTCCCCACACACTGAAAGCTCTTCCCCACACACTGAAACCTCTTCCACACGCACTGAAACCTCTTCCACACACATTGAAACCTCTTCCCCACACACTAAAACCTCTTCCCCAGACACTGAAACCTCTTCCCCACACACTGAATACCTTCCCCACGCACTGAATCCTCTTCCACAAACACTGAATCATCTTCCCCACATATTGAAACCTCTTCCCCACACACTGAAACCTCTTCCCCACACACTGAAACCTCTTCCCCACACACTGAAACCTCTTCCCCACACACTGAAACCTCATCCCCACACACTGAAACCTCTTCCCCACACACTGAAACCTCTTCCCCACACACTGAACCCTCTTCCCCACACACTGAAACCTCTTCCCCACACACTGAAACCTCTTCCCCACAGACAGAAACCCCTTCCCCACCCTCTGAAACCTCTTCCCCACCCTCTGAAGCCTCTTCCCCACCCTCTGAAACCTCTTCCCCACCCTCTGAAACCTCTTCCCCACACACTGAAACCTCTTGCCCACACACTGAAACCCATCCCCGCACACTGAAACCCATCCCCGCACACTGAAACCCATCCCCACACACTGAAACCCTTCCCCACAAACTGAAACCTCTTCCCACACACTGAAACCTCTTCCCACACACTGAAACCTCTTTGCCACAGACTGAAACCTCTTCCCCACACACTGAAACCTCTTCCCCACACACGGAAACCTCTTCCCCACACACGGAAACCTCTTCCCCACACACGGAAACCTCTTCCCCACACACGGAAACCTCTTCCCCAGACACGGAAACCTCTTCCCCACACACTGAAAGCTCTTCCCCACACACTGAAACCCCTTCCCCACGCACTGAAACCTCTTCCACACACATTGAAACCTCTTCCCCACACACTAAAACCTCTTCCCCAGACACTGAAACCTCTTCCCCACACACTGAATTCCTTCCCCACGCACTGAATCCTCTTCCACAAACACTGAATCATCTTCCCCACACATTGAAACCTCTTCCCCACACACTGAAACCTCTTCCCCACACACTGAAACCTCTTCCCCACACACTGAAACCTCTTCCCCACACACTGAAACCTCTTCCCCACACACTGAAACCTCTACCACACACACTGAAACCTCTACCACACACACTGAAACCTCTTACCCACACACGGAAACCTCTTCCCCACGCATTGAAACCTCTTCCCCACACACTGAAACCTCTTCCCCACACACTGAAACCTCTTCCCCACACACAGAAAGCTCTTCCCCACAGACTGAAACCTCTTCCCCACACACTGAAACCTCTTCCCCACACACTGAAACCTCTTCCCCACACACTGAAACCTCTTCCCCACACACTGAAACCACTTCCCCAGACACTGAAACCTCTTCCCCACACACTGAAAATCCTTTCCCACGCACTGAATCCTCTTCCACACACACTGAATCATCTTCCCCACACACTGAAACCTCTTCCCCACACGCTGAGACTTCTTACACACCCACTGAAAACCATCCCCACACACTGAAACCGCTTCCACACACACTGAAACCTCTTCCACGCATACTGAAACCAATTCCACACACACTGTAACCCCTTCCCCGCACAGAGAAACCCGTTCCCCACATACTGAAACCCCTTCCACACACACTGAAACCCCTTCCCCGCACACTGAAACCCCATCCCCACGCACTGAAACCTCTTGCCCACACGCTGAAACCCCTTCCCCACACACTGAAACCCATCCCCACAGACTGAAACACATCGCCACAGACTGAAAGCGCTTCCCCACACACTGAAACCCATCGCCACACACTGAAACCCCTTCCCCACACACTGAAACCCCTTCCCCACAGACTGAAACCACTTCCCCACAGACTGAAACCACTTCCCCACACACTGAAACCTCTTCCCCACACACTGAAAGCGCTTCCCCACACACAGAATCCCATCCCCACACACTGAAACCTCTTCCCCACGCACTGAAACCCCTTCCCCACAGACTGAAACCTCTTCCCCACACACTGAAACCTCTTCCCCACACACTGAAACCTCTTCCCCACACACTGAAACCCCATCCCCACACACAGAAAGCCATCCCCACACACAGAAACCTCTTCCCCACACACTGAAACCCCTTCCCCACACACTGAAACCCATCCCCACACACTGAAACCTCTTCCCCACACACTGCAACCTCTTCCCCAAACACTGAAACCCCATACTCACGAACTGAAACCCCTTCCTCACACTCCGAAACCTCTTCCCCACACACTGAAACCCCTTCCCCACAGAATGAAACCACTTCCCCACACACTGAAAACTCTTCCCCACACGCTGAAACCTCTTCCCCACACACTGAAACCTCTTCCCCACACACTGAAACCTCTTCCCCACACACTGAAACCCATCACCACACACTGAAACCTCTTCCCCACACACTGAAACCTCTTCTCCACACACTGAAACCTCTTCCCCAAACACTGAAACCTGTCCCTACAAACTGAAACCTCTTCCCCACACACTGAAACCTCTTCCCCACACACTGAAAACCTTCCCCACACACTGAAATCCATCCCCACACACTGAAACCTCTTCCCCACACACTGAAACCTCTTCCCCTCATACTGAAATCTTTCCCCACACACTGAAACCCTTCCCCACACACTGAAATCCATACCCACACACTGAAACTTCTTCCCCACAGACAGAACCCTCATCCCAACACACTGACGCACATCCCCACACACTGAAACCTCTTCCCCATACACTGAAACCACTTCTCCACAGACTGAAACCCCTTCCCCACACGCTGAAAACAATTCCCCACACACTGATACCTCTTCCCCACACACTGAAACCACTTCCCCACACACTGAAACCACTTCCCCACGCACTGAAACCTCTTCCCCACACACTGAAACCTCTTCCCCACACACTGAAACCTCTTCCCCACACACAGAAAGCTCTTCCCCACGCACTGAAACCTCTTCCCCACGCACTGAAACCTCTTCCCCACGCACTGAAGCCTCTTCCCCACGCACTGAAATCTCTTCCCCACGCACTGAAACCTCTTCCACACACACTGAATCATCTTCCCCACACACTGAAACCTCTTCCCCACACGCTGAGACTTCTTACACACCCACTGAAAACCATCCCCACACACTGAAACCGCTTCCACACACACTGAAACCTCTTCCACGCATACTGAAACCCCTTCCACACACACTGTAACCCCTTCCCCGCACAGAGAAACCCGTTCCCCACATACTGAAACCCCTTCCACACACACTGAAACCCCTTCCCCGCACAGTGAAACCCCATCCCCACGCACTGAAACCTCTTGCCCACACGCTGAAACCCCTTCCCCACACACTGAAACCCATCCCCACAGACTGAAACACATCGCCACAGACTGAAACCGCTTCCCCACACACTGAAACCCATCGCCACACACTGAAACCTCTTCCCCACACACTGAAACCCCTTCCCCACAGACTGAAACCCCTTCCCCACAGACTGAAACCCCTTCCCCACAGACTGAAACCACTTCCCCACAGACTGAAACCACTTCCCCACAGACTGAAACCACTTCCCCACAGACTGAAACCTCTTCCCCACACACTGAAACCGCTTCCCCACACACAGAAACCCATCCCCACACATCTGAAACCTCTTCCCCACGCACTGAAACCTCTTCCCCATAGACTGAAACCACTTCCCCACACACTGAAACCACTTCCCCACACACTGAAACCCCTTCCCCACACACTGAAACCCCTTCCCCACACACTGAAACCCCTTCCCCACACACTGAAACCCCATCCCCACACACTGAAACCCCTTCCCCAAACACAGAAAGCCATCCCCACACACTGAAACCTCTTCCCCACACACTGAAACCCCTTCCCCACACACTGAAACCCCTTCCCCACACACTGAAACCCATCCCCACAGACTGAAACAACTTCCGCAAACACTGAAACATCTTCCCCACACACTGAAACCTCTTTCCCATACACTGAAACCTCTTTCCCATACACTGAAACCTCTTCCCCAAACACTGAAACCTCTACCCCACACACTGAAACCTCTACCCCACACACTGAAACCTCTTCCCCACGCACTAAAAACCTTCCCCACACACTGAAATCCATCCCCACACACTGAAACCTCTTTCCCATACACTGAAACCCCTTCCCCACACACTGAAAACCATCCCCACACACTGAAACCTCATCCCCACACACAGAAAGCTCTTCCCCACAGACTGAAACCTCTTCCCCACGCACTGAAACCTCTTCCCCAAACACTGAAACCTCTTCCCCAAACACTGAAACCTCTTCCCCAAACACTGAAACCCCTTCCCCACACACTGAAAACCATCCCCACACACTGAAACCTCTTCCCCACACACAGAAAGCTCTTCCCCACAGACTGAAACCCTTCCCCACGCACTGAAACCTCTTCCCCACGCACTGAAACCTCTTCCCCACGCACTGAAACCTCTTCCCCACGCACTGAAACCTCTTCCCCACACACTGAAACCTCTTCCCCACACACTGAAACCTCTTCCCCACACACAGAAAGCTCTTCCCCACGCACTGAAACCTCTTCCCCACGCACTGAAACCTCTTCCCCACGTACTGAAGCCTCTTCCCCACGCACTGAAATCTCTTCCCCACGCACTGAAACCTCTTCCACACAAACTGAATCATCTTCCCCACACACTGAAACCTCTTCCCCACACGCTGAGACTTCTTACACACCCACTGAAAACCATCCCCACACACTGAAACCGCTTCCACACACACTGAAACCTCTTCCACGCATACTGAAACCCCTTCCACACACACTGTAACCCCTTCCCCGCACAGAGAAACCCGTTCCCCACATACTGAAACCCCTTCCACACACACTGAAACCCCTTCCCCGCACAGTGAAACCCCATCCCCACGCACTGAAACCTCTTGCCCACACGCTGAAACCCCTTCCCCACACACTGAAACCCATCCCCACAGACTGAAACACATCGCCACAGACTGAAACCGCTTCCCCACACACTGAAACCCATCGCCACACACTGAAACCTCCTCCCCACACACTGAAACCCCTTCCCCACAGACTGAAACCCCTTCCCCACAGACTGAAACCCCTTCCCCACAGACTGAAACCACTTCCCCACAGACTGAAACCACTTCCCCACAGACTGAAACCACTTCCCCACAGACTGAAACCTCTTCCCCACACACTGAAACCGCTTCCCCACACACAGAAACCCATCCCCACACATCTGAAACCTCTTCCCCACGCACTGAAACCTCTTCCCCATAGACTGAAACCACTTCCCCACACACTGAAACCACTTCCCCACACACTGAAACCCCTTCCCCACACACTGAAACCCCTTCCCCACACACTGAAACCCCTTCCCCACACACTGAAACCCCATCCCCACACACTGAAACCCCATCCCCACACACAGAAAGCCATCCCCACACACTGAAACCTCTTCCCCACACACTGAAACCTCTTCCCCACACACTGAAACCCCTTCCCCAAACACAGAAAGACATCCCCACACACTGAAACCTCTTCCCCACACACTGAAACCCCTTCCCCACACACTGAAACCCCTTCCCCACACACTGAAACCCATCCCCACACACTGAAACCCATCCCCACACACTGAAACCTCTTCCCCACACGCTGAAACCTCTTCCCCACACACTGAAACCTCTTCCCCACACACTGAAACCTCTTCCCCACACACTGAAACCTCTTCCCCACACACTGAAACCTCTTCCCCACACACTGAAACCTCTTCCCCACACACTGAAACCCCTTCCCCACAGACTGAAACAACTTCCGCAAACACTGAAACATCTTCCCCACACACTGAAACCTCTTTCCCATACACTGAAACCTCTTCCCCAAACACTGAAACCTCTACCCCACACACTGAAACCTCTACCCCACACACTGAAACCTCTACCCCACACACTGAAACCTCTTCCCCAAGCACTAAAAACATTCCCCACACACTGAAATCCATCCCCACACACTGAAACCTCTTCCCCATACACTGAAACCCCTTCCCCACACACTGAAAACCATCCCCACACACTGAAACCTCATCCCCACACACAGAAAGCTCTTCCCCACAGACTGAAACCCTTCCCCACGCACTGAAACCTCTTCCCCAAACACTGAAACCCCTTCCCCACACACTGAAAACCATCCCCAAAACACTGAAACCTCTTCCCCACACACAGAAAGCTCTTCCCCACAGACTGAAACCCTTCCCCACGCACTGAAACCTCTTCCCCACGCACTGAAACCTCTTCCCCACGCACTGAAACCTCTTCCCCACGCACTGAAACCTCTTCCCCACACACTGAAACCTCTTCCCCACACACTGAAACCTCTTCCCCACACACAGAAAGCTCTTCCCCACGCACTGAAACCTCTTCCCCACGCACTGAAACCTCTTCCCCACGCACTGAAGCCTCTTCCCCACGCACTGAAATCTCTTCCCCACGCACTGAAACCTCTTCCACACACACTGAATCATCTTCCCCACACACTGAAACCTCTTCCCCACACGCTGAGACTTCTTACACACCCACTGAAAACCATCCCCACACACTGAAACCGCTTCCACACACACTGAAACCTCTTCCACGCATACTGAAACCCCTTCCACACACACTGTAACCCCTTCCCCGCACAGAGAAACCCGTTCCCCACATACTGAAACCCCTTCCACACACACTGAAACCCCTTCCCCGCACAGTGAAACCCCATCCCCACGCACTGAAACCTCTTGCCCACACGCTGAAACCCCTTCCCCACACACTGAAACCCATCCCCACAGACTGAAACACATCGCCACAGACTGAAACCGCTTCCCCACACACTGAAACCCATCGCCACACACTGAAACCTCCTCCCCACACACTGAAACCCCTTCCCCACAGACTGAAACCCCTTCCCCACAGACTGAAACCCCTTCCCCACAGACTGAAACCACTTCCCCACAGACTGAAACCACTTCCCCACAGACTGAAACCACTTCCCCACAGACTGAAACCTCTTCCCCACACACTGAAACCGCTTCCCCACACACAGAAACCCATCCCCACACATCTGAAACCTCTTCCCCACGCACTGAAACCTCTTCCCCATAGACTGAAACCACTTCCCCACACACTGAAACCACTTCCCCACACACTGAAACCCCTTCCCCACACACTGAAACCCCTTCCCCACACACTGAAACCCCTTCCCCACACACTGAAACCCCATCCCCACACACTGAAACCCCATCCCCACACACAGAAAGCCATCCCCACACACTGAAACCTCTTCCCCACACACTGAAACCTCTTCCCCACACACTGAAACCCCTTCCCCAAACACAGAAAGCCATCCCCACACACTGAAACCTCTTCCCCACACACTGAAACCCCTTCCCCACACACTGAAACCCATCCCCACACACTGAAACCCATCCCCACACACTGAAACCTCTTCCCCACACGCTGAAACCTCTTCCCCACACACTGAAACCTCTTCCCCACACACTGAAACCTCTTCCCCACACACTGAAACCTCTTCCCCACACACTGAAACCTCTTCCCCACACACTGAAACCTCTTCCCCACACACTGAAACCCCTTCCCCACAGACTGAAACAACTTCCGCAAACACTGAAACATCTTCCCCACACACTGAAACCTCTTTCCCATACACTGAAACCTCTTCCCCAAACACTGAAACCTCTACCCCACACACTGAAACCTCTACCCCACACACTGAAACCTCTACCCCACACACTGAAACCTCTTCCCCAAGCACTAAAAACCTTCCCCACACACTGAAATCCATCCCCACACACTGAAACCTCTTCCCCATACACTGAAACCCCTTCCCCACACACTGAAAACCATCCCCACACACTGAAACCTCATCCCCACACACAGAAAGCTCTTCCCCACAGACTGAAACCCTTCCCCACGCACTGAAACCTCTTCCCCAAACACTGAAACCCCTTCCCCACACACTGAAAACCATCCCCAAAACACTGAAACCTCTTCCCCACACACAGAAAGCTCTTCCCCACAGACTGAAACCCTTCCCCACGCACTGAAACCTCTTCCCCGCGCACTGAAACCTCTTCCCCGCGCACTGAAACCTCTTCCCCGCGCACTGAAACCTCTTCCCCACGCACTGAAACCTCTTCCCCACGCACTGAAACCTCTTCCCCACACACTGAAACCTCTTCCCCACACACAGAAAGCTCTTCCCCACAGACTGAATCCCTTCCCCACGCACTGAAACCTCTTCCCCACGCACTGAAACCTCTTCCCCACGCACTGAAACCTCTTCCCCACGCACTGAAACCTCTTCCCCACGCACTGAAACCTCTTCCCCACGCACTGAAACCTCTTCCCCACGCACTGAAACCTCTTCCCCACGCACTGAAACCTCTTCCCCACACACTGAAACCTCTTCCCCACACACTGAAACCTCTTCCCCACACACTGAAACCTCTTCCCCACACACTGAAACCTCTTCCCCACACACTGAAACCTCTTCCCCACACACTGAAACCTCTTCCCCACACACTGAAACCACTTCCCCAGACTCTGAAACCTCTTCCCCACACCCTGAAAATCCTTTCCCACGCACTGAATCCTCTTCCACACACACTGAATCATCTTCCCCACACGCTGAGACTTCTTACACACCCACTGAAAACCATCCCCACACACTGAAACCGCTTCCACACACACTGAAACCTCTTCCACGCATACTGAAACCCCTTCCACACACACTGTAACACCTTCCCCGCACAGAGAAACCCGTTCCCCACATACTGAAACCCCTTCCCCGCACAGTGAAACCCCATCCCCACGCAATGAAACCTCTTGCCCACACGCTGAAACCCCTTCCCCACACACTGAAACCCATCCCCACAGACTGAAACACATCGCCACAGACTGAAACCGCTTCCCCACACACTGAAACCCATCGCCACACACTGAAACCTCTTCCCCACAGACTGAAACCACTTCCCCACAGACTGAAACCACTTCCCCACAGACTGAAACCTCTTCCCCACACACTGAAACCGCTTCCCCACACACAGAAACCCATCCCCACACATCTGAAACCTCTTCCCCACGCACTGAAACCTCTTCCCCATAGACTGAAACCACTTCCCCACACACTGAAACCTCTTCCCCACACACTGAAACCCCATCCCCACACACTGAAACCCCATCCCCACACACTGAAACCCCATCCCCACTCTCTGAAACCCCATCCCCACACACAGAAAGCCATCCCCACACACTGAAACCCCTTCCCCACACACTGAAACCCCTTCCCCACACACTGAAACCCATCCCCACACACTGAAACCTCTTCCCCACACACTGCAACCTCTTCCCCACACACTGAAACCCCATACCCACGAACTGAAACCCCTTCCTCACACTCCGAAACCTATTCCCCACACACTGAAACCCCTTCCCCACAGAATGAAACCACTTCCCGACACACTGAAAACTTTCCCCACACACTGAAACCCATCACCACACACTGAAACCTCTTCCCCAAACACTGAAACCTCTTCCCCAAACACTGAAACCTCTTCCCCAAACACTGAAACCTCTTCCCCAAACACTGAAACCCCTTCCTCACACACTGAAAACCATCCCCACACACTGAAACCTCTTCCCCACACACAGAAAGCTCTTCCCCACAGACTGAAACCCTTCCCCACGCACTGAAACCTCTTCCCCACGCACTGAAACCTCTTCCCCACGCACTGAAACCTCTTCCCCACACACTGAAACCTCTTCCCCACACACTGAAACCTCTTCCCCACACACTGAAACCTCTTCCCCACACACAGAAAGCTCTTCCCCACGCACTGAAACCTCTTCCCCACGCACTGAAACCTCTTCCCCACGCACTGAAACCTCTTCCCCACGCACTGAAATCTCTTCCCCACGCACTGAAACCTCTTCCACACACACTGAATCATCTTCCCCACACACTGAAACCTCTTCCCCACACGCTGAGACTTCTTACACACCCACTGAAAACCATCCCCACACACTGAAACCGCTTCCACACACACTGAAACCTCTTCCACGCATACTGAAACCCCTTCCACACACACTGTAACCCCTTCCCCGCACAGAGAAACCCGTTCCCCACATACTGAAACCCCTTCCACACACACTGAAACCCCTTCCCCGCACAGTGAAACCCCATCCCCACGCACTGAAACCTCTTGCCCACACGCTGAAACCCCTTCCCCACACACTGAAACCCATCCCCACAGACTGAAACACATCGCCACAGACTGAAACCGCTTCCCCACACACTGAAACCCATCGCCACACACTGAAACCTCTTCCCCACACACTGAAACCCCTTCCCCACACACTGAAACCCCTTCCCCACAGACTGAAACCCCTTCCCCACAGACTGAAACCACTTGCCCACAGACTGAAACCACTTCCCCACAGACTGAAACCACTTCCCCACAGACTGAAACCACTTCCCCACAGACTGAAACCTCTTCCCCACACACTGAAACCACTTCCCCACACACAGAAACCCATCCCCACACATCTGAAACCTCTTCCCCACGCACTGAAACCTCTTCCCCATAGACTGAAACCACTTCCCCACACACTGAAACCACTTCCCCACACACTGAAACCTCTTCCCCACACACTGAAACCCCTTCCCCACACACTGAAACCCCTTCCCCACACACTGAAACCCCATCCCCACACACTGAAACCCCATCCCCACACACAGAAAGCCATCCCCACACACTGAAACCCCTTCCCCACACACTGAAACCTCTTCCCCACACACTGAAACCCCTTCCCCAAACACAGAAAGCCATCCCCAGACACTGAAACCTCTTCCCCACACACTGAAACCCCTTCCCCACACACTGAAACCCCTTCCCCACACACTGAAACCCCTTCCCCACACACTGAAACCCATCCCCACACACTGAAACCTCTTCCCCACACACTGAAACCTCTTCCCCACACACTGAAACCTCTTCCCCACACACTGAAACCTCTTCCCCACACACTGAAACCTCTTCCCCACACACTGAAAACTCTTCCCCACACACTGAAACCTCTTCCCCACACACTGAAACCTCTTCCCCACGCACTGAAACCTCTTCCCCACGCACTGAAACCTCTTCCCCACACACTGAAACCTCTTCCCCACACACTGAAACCCCTTCCACACACACTGTAACCCCTTCCCCGCACACTGAAACCCCATCCCCACGCACTGAAACCTCTTCCCCACACACTGAAACCTCTTCCCCACACACTGAAACCTCTTCCCCACACACAGAAAGCTCTTCCCCACGCACTGAAACCTCTTCCCCACGCACTGAAACCTCTTCCCCACGCACTGAAGCCTCTTCCCCACGCACTGAAATCTCTTCCCCACGCACTGAAACCTCTTCCACACACACTGAATCATCTTCCCCACACACTGAAACCTCTTCCCCACACGCTGAGACTTCTTACACACCCACTGAAAACCATCCCCACACACTGAAACCGCTTCCACACACACTGAAACCTCTTCCACGCATACTGAAACCCCTTCCACACACACTGTAACCCCTTCCCCGCACAGAGAAACCCGTTCCCCACATACTGAAACCCCTTCCCCGCACAGTGAAACCCCATCCCCACGCAATGAAACCTCTTGCCCACACGCTGAAACCCCTTCCCCACACACTGAAACCCATCCCCACAGACTGAAACACATCGCCACAGACTGAAACCGCTTCCCCACACACTGAAACCCATCGCCACACACTGAAACCTCTTCCCCACAGACTGAAACCACTTCCCCACAGACTGAAACCACTTCCCCACAGACTGAAACCTCTTCCCCACACACTGAAACCGCTTCCCCACACACAGAAACCCATCCCCACACATCTGAAACCTCTTCCCCACGCACTGAAACCTCTTCCCCATAGACTGAAACCACTTCCCCACACACTGAAACCTCTTCCCCACACACTGAAACCCCATCCCCACACACTGAAACCCCATCCCCACACACTGAAACCCCATCCCCACACACTGAAACCCCATCCCCACACACAGAAAGCCATCCCCACACACTGAAACCCCTTCCCCACACACTGAAACCCCTTCCCCACACACTGAAACCCATCCCCACACACTGAAACCTCTTCCCCACACACTGCAACCTCTTCCCCACACACTGAAACCCCATACCCACGAACTGAAACCCCTTCCTCACACTCCGAAACCTATTCCCCACACACTGAAACCCCTTCCCCACAGAATGAAACCACTTCCCGACACACTGAAAACTTTCCCCACACACTGAAACCCATCACCACACACTGAAACCTCTTCCCCACACACTGAAACCTCTTCCCCAAACACTGAAACCTCTTCCCCAAACACTGAAACCTCTTCCCCAAACACTGAAACCCCTTCCCCACACACTGAAAACCATCCCCACACAGTGAAACCTCTTCCCCACACACAGAAAGCTCTTCCCCACAGACTGAAACCTCTTCCCCACGCACTGAAACCTCTTCCCCAAACACTGAAACCTCTTCCCCAAACACTGAAACCTCTTCCCCAAACACTGAAACCCCTTCCCCACACACTGAAAACCATCCCCACACACTGAAACCTCTTCCCCACACACAGAAAGCTCTTCCCCACAGACTGAAACCCTTCCCCACGCACTGAAACCTCTTCCCCACGCACTGAAACCTCTTCCCCACGCACTGAAACCTCTTCCCCACACACTGAAACCTCTTCCCCACACACTGAAACCTCTTCCCCACACACTGAAACCTCTTCCCCACACACAGAAAGCTCTTCCCCACGCACTGAAACCTCTTCCCCACGCACTGAAACCTCTTCCCCACGCACTGAAACCTCTTCCCCACGCACTGAAATCTCTTCCCCACGCACTGAAACCTCTTCCACACACACTGAATCATCTTCCCCACACACTGAAACCTCTTCCCCACACGCTGAGACTTCTTACACACCCACTGAAAACCATCCCCACACACTGAAACCGCTTCCACACACACTGAAACCTCTTCCACGCATACTGAAACCCCTTCCACACACACTGTAACCCCTTCCCCGCACAGAGAAACCCGTTCCCCACATACTGAAACCCCTTCCACACACACTGAAACCCCTTCCCCGCACAGTGAAACCCCATCCCCACGCACTGAAACCTCTTGCCCACACGCTGAAACCCCTTCCCCACACACTGAAACCCATCCCCACAGACTGAAACACATCGCCACAGACTGAAACCGCTTCCCCACACACTGAAACCCATCGCCACACACTGAAACCTCTTCCCCACACACTGAAACCCCTTCCCCACACACTGAAACCCCTTCCCCACAGACTGAAACCCCTTCCCCACAGACTGAAACCACTTCCCCACAGACTGAAACCACTTCCCCACAGACTGAAACCACTTCCCCACAGACTGAAACCACTTCCCCACAGACTGAAACCTCTTCCCCACACACTGAAACCACTTCCCCACACACAGAAACCCATCCCCACACATCTGAAACCTCTTCCCCACGCACTGAAACCTCTTCCCCATAGACTGAAACCACTTCCCCACACACTGAAACCACTTCCCCACACACTGAAACCTCTTCCCCACACACTGAAACCCCTTCCCCACACACTGAAACCCCATCCCCACACACTGAAACCCCATCCCCACACACAGAAAGCCATCCCCACACACTGAAACCCCTTCCCCACACACTGAAACCTCTTCCCCACACACTGAAACCCCTTCCCCAAACACAGAAAGCCATCCCCAGACACTGAAACCTCTTCCCCACACACTGAAACCCCTTCCCCACACACTGAAACCCCTTCCCCACACACTGAAACCCATCCCCACACACTGAAACCCATCCCCACACACTGAAACCTCTTCCCCACACACTGAAACCTCTTCCCCACACACTGAAACCTCTTCCCCACACACTGAAACCTCTTCCCCACACACTGAAAACTCTTCCCCACACACTGAAACCTCTTCCCCACACACTGAAACCTCTTCCCCACACACTGAAACCTCTTCCCCACACACTGAAACCTCTTCCCCACACACTGAAACCCCTTCCCCACAGACTGAAACAACTTCCGCAAACACTGAAACATCTTCCCCACAAACTGAAACCTCTTTCCCATACACTGAAACCTCTTCCCCAAACACTGAAACCTCTACCCCACACACTGAAACCTCTACCCCACACACTGAAACCTCTACCCCTCACACTGAAACCTCTTCCCCAAGCACTAAAAACCTTCCCCACACACTGAAATCCATCCCCACACACTGAAACCTCTTCCCCATGCACTGAAACCTCTTCCCCACGCACTGAAACCTCTTCCCCACGCACTGAAACCTCTTCCCCACGCACTGAAACCTCTTCCCCACACACTGAAACCTCTTCCCCACACACTGAAACCTCTTCCCCACAGACTGAATCCCTTCCCCACGCACTGAAACCTCTTCCCCACGCACTGAAACCTCTTCCCCACGCACTGAAACCTCTTCCCCACGCACTGAAACCTCTTCCCCACGCACTGAAACCTCTTCCCCACGCACTGAAACCTCTTCCCCACGCACTGAAACCTCTTCCCCACGCACTGAAACCTCTTCCCCACGCACTGAAACCTCTTCCCCACGCACTGAAACCTCTTCCCCACACACTGAAACCTCTTCCCCACACACTGAAACCTCTTCCCCACACACTGAAACCTCTTCCCCACACACTGAAACCACTTCCCCAGACACTGAAACCTCTTCCCCACACCCTGAAAATCCTTTCCCACGCACTGAATCCTCTTCCACACACACTGAATCATCTTCCCCACACACTGAAACCTCTTCCCCACACGCTGAGACTTCTTACACACCCACTGAAAACCATCCCCACACACTGAAACCGCTTCCACACACACTGAAACCTCTTCCACGCATACTGAAACCCCTTCCACACACACTGTAACCCCTTCCCCGCACAGAGAAACCCGTTCCCCACATACTGAAACCCCTTCCCCGCACAGTGAAACCCCATCCCCACGCAATGAAACCTCTTGCCCACACGCTGAAACCCCTTCCCCACACACTGAAACCCATCCCCACAGACTGAAACACATCGCCACAGACTGAAACCGCTTCCCCACACACTGAAACCCATCGCCACACACTGAAACCTCTTCCCCACAGACTGAAACCACTTCCCCACAGACTGAAACCACTTCCCCACAGACTGAAACCACTTCCCCACAGACTGAAACCTCTACCCCACACACTGAAACCGCTTCCCCACACACAGAAACCCATCCCCACACATCTGAAACCTCTTCCCCACGCACTGAAACCTCTTCCCCATAGACTGAAACCACTTCCCCACACACTGAAACCTCTTCCCCACACACTGAAACCCCATCCCCACACACTGAAACCCCATCCCCACACACTGAAACCCCATCCCCACACACTGAAACCCCATCCCCACACACAGAAAGCCATCCCCACACACTGAAACCCCTTCCCCACACACTGAAACCCCTTCCCCACACACTGAAACCCATCCCCACACACTGAAACCTCTTCCCCACACACTGCAACCTCTTCCCCACACACTGAAACCCCATACCCACGAACTGAAACCCCTTCCTCACACTCCGAAACCTCTTCCCCACACACTGAAACCCCTTCCCCACAGAATGAAACCACTTCCCGACACACTGAAAACTTTCCCCACACACTGAAACCCATCACCACACACTGAAACCTCTTCCCCACACACTGAAACCTCTTCCCCAAACACTGAAACCTGTCCCTACACACTGAAACCCATCCCCACAAACTGAAACCTCTTCCCCACCCACTGAAACCTCTTCCCCACACACTGAAACCTCTTCCCCACACACTGAAAACCTTCCCCACACACTGAAATCCATCCCCACACACTGAAATCCATCCCCACACACTGAAACCTCTTCCCCACACACTGAAACCTCTTCCCCTCATACTGAAATCTTTCCCCACACACTGAAACCCTTCCCCACACACTGAAATCCATACCCACACACTGAAACTTCTTCCCCACAGACAGAACCCTCTTCCCCACACACTGACGCACATCCCCACACACTGAAACCTCTTCCCCATACACTGAAACCACTTCTCCACAGACTGAAACCCCTTCCCCACACACTGAAAACAATACCCCACACACTGAAACCACTTCCCCACACACTGAAACGACTTCCCCACACACTGAAACCACTTCCCCACACACTTGAAACCTCTAGCCCACAGACTCAAACACCTTCCCCACACACTGAAACACATCCCCACACTCTGAAACCTCTTCCCACACTCTGAAACCTCTTCCCACACTCTGAAACCCCTTCCCCACTCTCTGAAACCCCTTCCCCACACTCTGAAACCCCTTCCCCACACACTGAAACCCATCCCCACACACTGAAACCTCTTCCCCCACAAGCTGTAACACCTTCCCCACACACTGAAACCCATCCCCACACACTGAAAGCCATCCTCACACACTGAAACGTCATCCCCACACACTGAAACCCCTTCCCTACACACTGAAAAGCCTTCCCCACAAACTGAAACCCATCCCCACAGACTGAAACCCCTTCCCCACACACTGAAACCCCTTCCCCACAAACTGAAAATCTTCCCCACACACTGAAACACTTACCCACACCCTGAAACCTCTTCCCCACACCCTGAAACTTCTTCCCCACACCCTGAAACCTCTTCCCCACACACTGAAACCTCTTCGCCACAGACTGAAACAGCTTCCCCACACACAGAAAGCTCTTCCCCACAGACTGAAACCCTTCCCCACGCACTGAAACCTCTTCCCCATACACTGAAACCCCTTCCCCACACACTGAAAACCATCCCCAAACACTGAAACCTCTTCCCCACACACAGAAAGCTCTTCCCCACAGACTGAAACCCATCCCCACGCACTGAAACTTCTTCCCCACACACTGAAACCTCTTCCCCACACACTGAAACCTCTTCTCCACACACTGAAACCTCTTCCCCACACACTGAAACCTCTTCCCCACACACTGAAACCACTTCCCCAGACACCGAAACCTCTTCCCCACTCACTGAAAACCTTCCCCACTCACTGAAAACCTTCCCCACACACTGAAATCCATCCCCACACACTGAAATCCATCCCCACACACTGAAACCTCTTCCCCCACAAGCTGTAACACCTTCCCCACACACTGAAACCCATCCCCACACACTGAAAGCCATCCTCACACACTGAAACGTCATCCCCACACACTGAAACCCCTTCCCTACACACTGAAAAGCCTTCCCCACAAACTGAAACCCATCCCCACAGACTGAAACCCCTTCCCCACACACTGAAACCCCTTCCCCACAAACTGAAAATCTTCCCCACACACTGAAACCACTTCCCCAGACACCGAAACCTCTTCCCCACTCACTGAAAATCCATTCCCACGCACTGAATCCTCTTCCACACACACTGAATCATCTTCCCCACACACTGAAACCTCTTCCCCACACGCTGAGACTTCTTACACACCCACTGAAACCTCTTCCACGCATACTGAAACCCCTTCCACGCATACTGTAACCCCTTTCCCGCACAGAGAAACCCGTTGCCCACATACTGAAACCCCTTCCACACACACTGTAACCCCTTCCCCGCACACTGAAACCCCATCCCCACGCACTGAAACCTATTGCCCACACGCTGAAACCCCTTCCCCACACACTGAAACCCATCCCCACAGACTGAAACACATCGCCACAGACTGAAACCGCTTCCCCACACACTGAAACCCATCGCCACACACTGAAACCTCTTCCCCACACACTGAAACCCCTTCCCCACACACTGAAACCTCTTCCCCACACACTGAAACCTCTTCCCCACACACTGAAACCTCTTCCCCACACACTGAAACCTCTTCCCCACACACTGAAACCTCTTCCCCACACACTGAAACCTCTTCCCCACACACTGAAACCGCTTCCCCACACACAGAAACCCATCTTCACACACTGAAACCTCTTCCCCACGCACTGAAACCCCTTCCCCACAGACTGAAACCCCTTCCCCACAGACTGAAACCTCTTCCCCACACACTGAAACCTCTTCCCCACACACTGAAACCTCTTCCCCACACACTGAAACCCCATCCCCACACACAGAAAGCCATCCCCACACACTGAAACCTCTTCCCCACACACTGAAACCTCTTCCCCACACACTGAAACCCCTTCCCCACACACTGAAACCCATCCCCACACACTGCAACCTCTTCCCCACACACTGCAACCTCTTCCCCAAACACTGAAATCCCATACCCACAAACTGAAACCCCTTCCTCACACTCGGAAACCCCTTCCCCACACACTGAAATCCCTTCCCCACAGAATGAAACCTCTTCCCCACACACTGAAACACATCACCACACACTGAAACCTCTTCCCCACACACTGAAACCTCTTCCCCACACACTGAAACCTGTCCCTACACACTGAAACCCATCCCCACAAACTGAAACCTCTACCCCACACACTGAAACCTCTTCCACACACACACTGAAATCCATCCCCACACACTGAAACCTCTTCCCCACACACTGAAACCTCTTCCCCTCATACTGAAATCTTTCCCCACACACTGAAACCCTTCCCCACACACTGAAATCCATACCCACACACTGAAACTTCTTCCCCACAGACAGACCCCTCTTCCCCACACACTGACGCAAATCCCCACACACTGAAACCTCTTCCCCACACACTGAAACCACTTCTCCACAGACTGAAACCCCTTCCCCACACACTGAAAACAATTCCCCACACACTGATACCTCTTTCCCACACACTGAAACCACTTCCCCACACACTGAAACCACTTCCCCACACACTGAAACCTCTAGCCCACAGACTGAAACACCTTCCCCACACACTGAAACACATCCCCACACACTGAAACCTCTTCCCGACACACTGAAACACCTTAGCCACACTCTGAAACCCCTTCCACACACACTGAAACCCATCCCCACACACTGAAACCTCTTTCCCACAAGCTGAAACATCTTCCCAACACACTGAAACCCATCCCCACACACTGAAAGCCATCATCACACACTGAAACGTCATCCCCACACACTGAAACCCCTTCCCTATAAACTGAAAAGCCTTCCCCACACACTGAAACCCATCCCCACACACTGAAACCCTTCCCCACACACTGAAACCCTTCCCCACACACTGAAACCCCTTCCCCACACACTGAAACCCCTTCCCCACACACTGAAACCCCGTCCCCACACACTGAATCCCCTTCCCCACACACTGAAACCCCTTCCCCACAAACTGAAAATCTTCCCCACAAACTGAAAATCTTCCCCACACCCTGAAACCTCTTCCCCACACCCTGAAACCTCTTCCCCACACCCTGAAACCTCTTCCCCACACCCTGAAACCTCTTCCCCACACCCTGAAACCTCTTCCCCACACCCTGAAACCTCTTCCCCACACACTGAAACCTCTTTGCCACACACTGAAACCCTTCCCCTCAAACTGTAACCTCTACCCCACACAATGAAACCTCTTCCACACACACTGAAACCTCTTCCCCACACACTGAAACCTCTTCCTCACGCACTGAAACCTCTTCCACACACTGAATCCTCTTCCCCACACACTGAAACCTCTTCCCCACGCACTGAAACCTCTTCCACACACACTGAATCCTCTTCCCCACACACTGAAACCTCTTCGCCACAGACTGAAACACCTTCCCCACAAACTGAAACCCTTCCCCACCCACTGAAACACAGTCCCCACACATTGACACACATCCCCACACACTGAAACACCTTCCCCACACACTGAAACACCTTCCCCACACACTGAAACAGCTTTCACACACACTGAAATCCATTCCCCACAAACTGAAACCACTTCCACACACTGAAACACATTTCCCACACACTGAAACCCCTTCCGCACACACTAAAACCCATCCCCACACACTAAAACCCATCCCCACACACTGAAACCCCACCAACACACACTGAAACCCCTTCCCCACACACTGAAAGCCCTTCCCCACACACCTAAACACATCCCCACACTCTGAAACACCTTCCCCACACACTGAAACCCCTTCCGCAAACACTGAAACCCATGCCCACACACTGAAACCCATCCCCACACACTGAAACCCATCCCCGCACACTGAAACAACTTCCCCACACACTGAAACCCTTCCCCACACACTGAGACACATCCCCACACACTGAAACACATCCTCACACACAGAAACACCTTCCCCACACACTGAAACACCTTCCCCACACACTGAAACACCTTCCCCACACACTGAAATACCTTCCCCAGACACTGGAACACCTTCCCCACACACTGAAACCCCTTCCCCACACACTGAAACCCCTTCCCCACTCACTGAAACACATCCCCACACAATGAAACCCATTCCTCTCACAGTGAAACACTTCCCCACACACTGAAACCCCTTCCTCACACACTGAAACTCATCCCCACACACTGAAACCCCTTCCCCACATACTGAAACCCCTTCCCCACATACCGATACCCCTTTCCCACACACTGAAACACCTTCCCCACACACTGAAACACCTTCCCCACACACTGAAACCCCTTCCGCACACAGTTAAACCCTTCCCCACACACTGAAACACCTTTCTCACACACTGAAACCCCTTCCACACACACACTTAAACACATCCCCACACACTGAATCGCCTTCCACACACACTGAATCCCCTTCCCCACACATTGAATCCCCTTCCCCCACATTGAAACCATTCCCAACACTCTGAAACCCCTTCCCCACATACTGAAACCCCTTCCCCACACACTGAAACCCTTCCCCACAATCTGAAACCCCTTCCCCACACACTGAAACACCTTCCCCACACACTGAAACCCCTTCCCCACACACTGAAACCCCTTCCCCACTCACTGAAACAGCATCCCCAAGCACTTATTCCCCTTCCACACACACTGAAACCTATCCCCACTCACTGAAACCCCTTCCCCACACACTGAAACCCCGTCCCCACACACTGATACTCCTTCCACACACACTGAATTCCATCCCCAAACACTGAAACCCATCCCCACACACTGAAACACCTTCCCCACACACTGAAACCCCTTCCCCACACACTGAAACCCCTTCCGCACACACTGAAACCCATCCCGACACACTGAAACCCATCCCCACACACTGAAACCCATCCCCACACACTGAAACACCTTCCCCACACACTGAAACTCCTTCCACACACACTGAATTCCATCCCCACACACTGACACCCATCCCCACACACTGAAACAACTTCCCCACACACTGAAACCCCTTCCGCACACACTGAAACCCATCCCGACACACTGAAACCCATCCCCACACACTGAAACCCATCCCCACACACTGAAACACCTTCCCCACACACTGAAACCCCTTCCGCACACACTGCACCCCATCCCCACACACTGAAACCCATCCCCACACACTGAAACCCATCCCCACACAATGAAACACCTTCCCCACAAACTGAAACCCTTCCCCACCCACTGAAACACAGTCCCCACACATTGACACACATTCCCACACACTGAAACACCTTCCCCACACACTGAAACACCTTCCCCACACACTGAAACACCTTTCACACACACTGAAACACATTCCCCACACACTGAAACCACTTCCACACACTGAAACACATTCCCCACACACTGAAACCCCTTCCGCACACACTAAAACCCATCCCCACACACTAAAACCCATCCCCACACACTGAAACCCCACCACCACTCACTGAAACCCCTTCCCCACATACTGAAAGCCATTCCCCACACACCTAAACACATCCCCACACTCTGAAACACCTTTCCCACACACTAAAACCCCTTCCGCAAACACTGAAACCCATGCCCACACACTGAAACCCATCCCCACACACTGAAACCCATCCCCGCACACTGAAACAACTTCCCCACACACTGAAACCCTTCCCCACACACTGAAACACATCCCCACACACTGAAACACATCCCCACACACAGAAACACCTTCCCCGCACACTGAAACACCTTCCCCACACACTGAAACACCTTCCCCACACACTGAAATACCTTCCCCAGACAATGAAACACCTTCCCCACACACTGAAACCCCTTCCCCACACACTGAAACCCCTTCCCCACACACTGAAACACATCCCCACACAATGAAACCCCTTCCCCACACGCTGAAGTACATCCCCACACTCTGAAACACTTTTCCCACACACTGAAACCCCTTCCCCACACAATGAAACCCATTCCTCTCACAGTGAAACCCTTCCCCACACACTGAAACCCCTTCCTCACACACTGAAACGCCTCCCCACACACTGAAACCCCTTCCGCACACACTGAAAACAATTCCCCACACACTGATACCTCTAGCCCACAGACTGAAACACCTTCCCCACACGCTGAAAACAATTCCCCACACACTGATACCACTTCCCCACACACTGAAACCACTTCCCCACACACTGAAACCACTTCCCCACACACTGAAACCTCTAGCCCACAGACTGAAACACCTTCCCCACACTCTGAATCCTCTTCCCCACACTCTGAATCCTCTTCCCCACACACTGAAACACCTTAGCCACACTCTGAAACCCCTTCCCCACACACTGAAACCCATCCCCACACACTGAAACCTCTTCCCCACAAGCTGAAACACCTTCCCCACAAACTGAAACCCATCCCCACACACTGAAACCAATCCCCACAGACTGAAACCCCTTCCCCACACACTGAAACCCCTTCCCCACAAACTGAAAATCTTCCCCACACACTGAAACACTTCCCCACACCCTGAAACCTCTTCCCCACACCCTGAAACCTCTTCCCCACACCCTGAAACCTCTTCCCCACACCCTGAAACCGCTTCCACACACACTGAAACCTCTTCCACGCATACTGAAACCCCTTCCACACACACTGTAACCCCTTCCCCGCACAGAGAAACCCGTTCCCCACATACTGAAACCCCTTCCACACACACTGAAACCCCTTCCCCGCACACTGAAACCCCATCCACACGCACTGAAACCTCTTCCCCACACGCTGAAACCCCTTCCCCAAACACTGAAACCCATCCCCACAGACTGAAACACATCCCCACAGACTGAAACCGCTTCCCCACCCACTGAAACCTCTTCGCCACACACTGAAACCCCTTCCCCACACACTGAAACCCCTTCCCCACACACTGAAACCCCTTCCCCACACACTGAAACCCCTTCCCCACACACTGAAACACCTTCCCCACAGACTGAAACCACTTCCCCACACACTGAAACCACTTCCCCACACACTGAAACCTCTTCCCCACACACTGAAACCCCTTCCCCAAACACAGAAAGCCATCCCCACACACTGAACCCTCTTCCCCACACACTGAAACCCATCCCCACACACTGAAACCCCTTCCCCACACACTGAAACCCATCCCCACACACTGAAACCCATCCCCACACACTGAAACCTCTTCCCCACACACTGAAACCTCTTCCCCACACACTGAAACCTCTTCCCCAAACACTGAAACCTCTTCCCCACACACTGAAACCTCTTCCCCACACACTGTAACCTCTTCCCCACACACTGAAACCCCTTCCCCACAGACTGAATCAACTTCCGCAAACACTGAAACATCTTCCCCACACACTGAAACCTCTTTCCCATACACTGAAACCTCTTTCCCATACACTGAAACCTCTTCCCCAAACACTGAAACCTCTACCCCACACACTGAAACCCATCCCCACACACTGAAACCTCTTCCCCACACACTGAAACCTCTTCCCCACACACTGAAACCTCTTCCCCACACACTGAAACCTCTTCCCCACACACTGAAACCCCTTCCCCACAGACTGAAACATCTTCCCCACACACTGAAACATCTTCCCCACACACTGAAACCTCTTTCCCATACACTGAAACCTCTTTCCCATACACTGAAACCTCTTCCCCACACACTGAAACCTCTACCCCACACACTGAAACCTCTACCCCACGCACTGAAACCTCTTCACCACGCACTAAAAACCTTCCCCACACACAGAAATCCATCCCCACACACTGAAACCTCTTTCCCATACACTGAAACCCCTTCCCCACACACTGAAAACCATCCCCACACACTGAAACCTCTTCCCCACACACTGAAACCTCTTCCCCACACACTGAAACCTCTTCCCCACACACTGAAACCTCTTCCCCACACACTGAAACCTCTTCCCCAAACACTGAAACCTCTTCCCCACACACTGAAACCTCTTCCCCACACACTGAAACCTCTTCCCCACACACTGTAACCTCTTCCCCACACACTGAAACCCCTTCCCCACAGACTGAAACAACTTCCGCAAACACTGAAACATCTTCCCCACACACTGAAACCTCTTTCCCATACACTGAAACCTCTTTCCCATACACTGAAACCTCTTCAACAGACACTGAAACCTCTACCCCACACACTGAAACCCATCCCCACACACTGAAACCTCTTCCCCACACACTGAAACCTCTTCCCCACACACTTAAACCTCTTCCCCACACACTGAAACCTCTTCCCCACACACTGAAACCTCTTCCCCACACACTGAAACCTCTTCCCCACACACTGAAACCCCTTCCCCACAGACTGAAACAACTTCCGCAAACACTGAAACATCTTCCCCACACACTGAAACCTCTTTCCCATACACTGAAACCTCTTTCCCATACACTGAAACCTCTTCCCCAAACACTGAAACCTCTACCCCACACACTGAAACCTCTACCCCACACACTGAAACCTCTTCCCCACGCACTAAAAACCTTCCCCACACACTGAAATCCATCCCCACACACTGAAACCTCTTTCCCATACACTGAAACCCCTTCCCCACACACTGAAAACCATCCCCACACACTGAAACCTCATCCCCACACACAGAAAGCTCTTCCCCACAGACTGAAACCTCTTCCCCACGCACTGAAACCTCTTCCCCAAACACTGAAACCTCTTCCCCAAACACTGAAACCTCTTCCCCAAACACTGAAACCCCTTCCCCACACACTGAAAACCATCCCCACACACTGAAACCTCTTCCCCACACACAGAAAGCTCTTCCCCACAGACTGAAACCCTTCCCCACGCACTGAAACCTCTTCCCCACGCACTGAAACCTCTTCCCCACGCACTGAAACCTCTTCCCCACGCACTGAAACCTCTTCCCCACGCACTGAAACCTCTTCCCCACACACTGAAACCTCTTCCCCACACACTGAAACCTCTTCCCCACACACAGAAAGCTCTTCCCCACGCACTGAAACCTCTTCCCCACGCACTGAAACCTCTTCCCCACGCACTGAAGCCTCTTCCCCACGCACTGAAATCTCTTCCCCACGCACTGAAACCTCTTCCACACACACTGAATCATCTTCCCCACACACTGAAACCTCTTCCCCACACGCTGAGACTTCTTACACACCCACTGAAAACCATCCCCACACACTGAAACCGCTTCCACACACACTGAAACCTCTTCCACGCATACTGAAACCCCTTCCACACACACTGTAACCCCTTCCCCGCACAGAGAAACCCGTTCCCCACATACTGAAACCCCTTCCACACACACTGAAACCCCTTCCCCGCACAGTGAAACCCCATCCCCACGCACTGAAACCTCTTGCCCACACGCTGAAACCCCTTCCCCACACACTGAAACCCATCCCCACAGACTGAAACACATCGCCACAGACTGAAACCGCTTCCCCACACACTGAAACCCATCGCCACACACTGAAACCTCTTCCCCACACACTGAAACCCCTTCCCCACAGACTGAAACCCCTTCCCCACAGACTGAAACCCCTTCCCCACAGACTGAAACCACTTCCCCACAGACTGAAACCACTTCCCCACAGACTGAAACCACTTCCCCACAGACTGAAACCTCTTCCCCACACACTGAAACCGCTTCCCCACACACAGAAACCCATCCCCACACATCTGAAACCTCTTCCCCACGCACTGAAACCTCTTCCCCATAGACTGAAACCACTTCCCCACACACTGAAACCACTTCCCCACACACTGAAACCCCTTCCCCACACACTGAAACCCCTTCCCCACACACTGAAACCCCTTCCCCACACACTGAAACCCCATCCCCACACACTGAAACCCCTTCCCCAAACACAGAAAGCCATCCCCACACACTGAAACCTCTTCCCCACACACTGAAACCCCTTCCCCACACACTGAAACCCCTTCCCCACACACTGAAACCCATCCCCACAGACTGAAACAACTTCCGCAAACACTGAAACATCTTCCCCACACACTGAAACCTCTTTCCCATACACTGAAACCTCTTTCCCATACACTGAAACCTCTTCCCCAAACACTGAAACCTCTACCCCACACACTGAAACCTCTACCCCACACACTGAAACCTCTTCCCCACGCACTAAAAACCTTCCCCACACACTGAAATCCATCCCCACACACTGAAACCTCTTTCCCATACACTGAAACCCCTTCCCCACACACTGAAAACCATCCCCACACACTGAAACCTCATCCCCACACACAGAAAGCTCTTCCCCACAGACTGAAACCTCTTCCCCACGCACTGAAACCTCTTCCCCAAACACTGAAACCTCTTCCCCAAACACTGAAACCTCTTCCCCAAACACTGAAACCCCTTCCCCACACACTGAAAACCATCCCCACACACTGAAACCTCTTCCCCACACACAGAAAGCTCTTCCCCACAGACTGAAACCCTTCCCCACGCACTGAAACCTCTTCCCCACGCACTGAAACCTCTTCCCCACGCACTGAAACCTCTTCCCCACGCACTGAAACCTCTTCCCCACGCACTGAAACCTCTTCCCCACACACTGAAACCTCTTCCCCACACACTGAAACCTCTTCCCCACACACAGAAAGCTCTTCCCCACGCACTGAAACCTCTTCCCCACGCACTGAAACCTCTTCCCCACGTACTGAAGCCTCTTCCCCACGCACTGAAATCTCTTCCCCACGCACTGAAACCTCTTCCACACACACTGAATCATCTTCCCCACACACTGAAACCTCTTCCCCACACGCTGAGACTTCTTACACACCCACTGAAAACCATCCCCACACACTGAAACCGCTTCCACACACACTGAAACCTCTTCCACGCATACTGAAACCCCTTCCACACACACTGTAACCCCTTCCCCGCACAGAGAAACCCGTTCCCCACATACTGAAACCCCTTCCACACACACTGAAACCCCTTCCCCGCACAGTGAAACCCCATCCCCACGCACTGAAACCTCTTGCCCACACGCTGAAACCCCTTCCCCACACACTGAAACCCATCCCCACAGACTGAAACACATCGCCACAGACTGAAACCGCTTCCCCACACACTGAAACCCATCGCCACACACTGAAACCTCCTCCCCACACACTGAAACCCCTTCCCCACAGACTGAAACCCCTTCCCCACAGACTGAAACCCCTTCCCCACAGACTGAAACCACTTCCCCACAGACTGAAACCACTTCCCCACAGACTGAAACCACTTCCCCACAGACTGAAACCTCTTCCCCACACACTGAAACCGCTTCCCCACACACAGAAACCCATCCCCACACATCTGAAACCTCTTCCCCACGCACTGAAACCTCTTCCCCATAGACTGAAACCACTTCCCCACACACTGAAACCACTTCCCCACACACTGAAACCCCTTCCCCACACACTGAAACCCCTTCCCCACACACTGAAACCCCTTCCCCACACACTGAAACCCCATCCCCACACACTGAAACCCCATCCCCACACACAGAAAGCCATCCCCACACACTGAAACCTCTTCCCCACACACTGAAACCTCTTCCCCACACACTGAAACCCCTTCCCCAAACACAGAAAGACATCCCCACACACTGAAACCTCTTCCCCACACACAGAAACCCCTTCCCCACACACTGAAACCCCTTCCCCACACACTGAAACCCATCCCCACACACTGAAACCCATCCCCACACACTGAAACCTCTTCCCCACACGCTGAAACCTCTTCCCCACACACTGAAACCTCTTCCCCACACACTGAAACCTCTTCCCCACACACTGAAACCTCTTCCCCACACACTGAAACCTCTTCCCCACACACTGAAACCTCTTCCCCACACACTGAAACCCCTTCCCCACAGACTGAAACAACTTCCGCAAACACTGAAACATCTTCCCCACACACTGAAACCTCTTTCCCATACACTGAAACCTCTTCCCCAAACACTGAAACCTCTACCCCACACACTGAAACCTCTACCCCACACACTGAAACCTCTACCCCACACACTGAAACCTCTTCCCCAAGCACTAAAAACATTCCCCACACACTGAAATCCATCCCCACACACTGAAACCTCTTCCCCATACACTGAAACCCCTTCCCCACACACTGAAAACCATCCCCACACACTGAAACCTCATCCCCACACACAGAAAGCTCTTCCCCACAGACTGAAACCCTTCCCCACGCACTGAAACCTCTTCCCCAAACACTGAAACCCCTTCCCCACACACTGAAAACCATCCCCAAAACACTGAAACCTCTTCCCCACACACAGAAAGCTCTTCCCCACAGACTGAAACCCTTCCCCACGCACTGAAACCTCTTCCCCACGCACTGAAACCTCTTCCCCACGCACTGAAACCTCTTCCCCACGCACTGAAACCTCTTCCCCACACACTGAAACCTCTTCCCCACACACTGAAACCTCTTCCCCACGCACTGAAACCTCTTCCCCACGCACTGAAACCTCTTCCCCACGCACTGAAGCCTCTTCCCCACGCACTGAAATCTCTTCCCCACGCACTGAAACCTCTTCCACACACACTGAATCATCTTCCCCACACACTGAAACCTCTTCCCCACACGCTGAGACTTCTTACACACCCACTGAAAACCATCCCCACACACTGAAACCGCTTCCACACACACTGAAACCTCTTCCACGCATACTGAAACCCCTTCCACACACACTGTAACCCCTTCCCCGCACAGAGAAACCCGTTCCCCACATACTGAAACCCCTTCCACACACACTGAAACCCCTTCCCCGCACAGTGAAACCCCATCCCCACGCACTGAAACCTCTTGCCCACACGCTGAAACCCCTTCCCCACACACTGAAACCCATCCCCACAGACTGAAACACATCGCCACAGACTGACGCTGAAACCCCTTCCCCACACACTGAAACCCATCCCCACAGACTGAAACACATCGCCACAGACTGAAACCGCTTCCCCACACACTGAAACCCATCGCCACACACTGAAACCTCCTCCCCACACACTGAAACCCCTTCCCCACAGACTGAAACCCCTTCCCCACAGACTGAAACCCCTTCCCCACAGACTGAAACCACTTCCCCACAGACTGAAACCACTTCCCCACAGACTGAAACCACTTCCCCACAGACTGAAACCTCTTCCCCACACACTGAAACCGCTTCCCCACACACAGAAACCCATCCCCACACATCTGAAACCTCTTCCCCACGCACTGAAACCTCTTCCCCATAGACTGAAACCACTTCCCCACACACTGAAACCACTTCCCCACACACTGAAACCCCTTCCCCACACACTGAAACCCCTTCCCCACACACTGAAACCCCTTCCCCACACACTGAAACCCCATCCCCACACACTGAAACCCCATCCCCACACACAGAAAGCCATCCCCACACACTGAAACCTCTTCCCCACACACTGAAACCTCTTCCCCACACACTGAAACCCCTTCCCCAAACACAGAAAGCCATCCCCACACACTGAAACCTCTTCCCCACACACTGAAACCCCTTCCCCACACACTGAAACCCATCCCCACACACTGAAACCCATCCCCACACACTGAAACCTCTTCCCCACACGCTGAAACCTCTTCCCCACACACTGAAACCTCTTCCCCACACACTGAAACCTCTTCCCCACACACTGAAACCTCTTCCCCACACACTGAAACCTCTTCCCCACACACTGAAACCTCTTCCCCACACACTGAAACCCCTTCCCCACAGACTGAAACAACTTCCGCAAACACTGAAACATCTTCCCCACACACTGAAACCTCTTTCCCATACACTGAAACCTCTTCCCCAAACACTGAAACCTCTACCCCACACACTGAAACCTCTTCCCCAAACACTGAAACCCCTTCCCCACACACTGAAAACCATCCCCAAAACACTGAAACCTCTTCCCCACACACAGAAAGCTCTTCCCCACAGACTGAAACCCTTCCCCACGCACTGAAACCTCTTCCCCACGCACTGAAACCTCTTCCCCACGCACTGAAACCTCTTCCCCACGCACTGAAACCTCTTCCCCACACACTGAAACCTCTTCCCCACACACTGAAACCTCTTCCCCACACACAGAAAGCTCTTCCCCACGCACTGAAACCTCTTCCCCACGCACTGAAACCTCTTCCCCACGCACTGAAGCCTCTTCCCCACGCACTGAAATCTCTTCCCCACGCACTGAAACCTCTTCCACACACACTGAATCATCTTCCCCACACACTGAAACCTCTTCCCCACACGCTGAGACTTCTTACACACCCACTGAAAACCATCCCCACACACTGAAACCGCTTCCACACACACTGAAACCTCTTCCACGCATACTGAAACCCCTTCCACACACACTGTAACCCCTTCCCCGCACAGAGAAACCCGTTCCCCACATACTGAAACCCCTTCCACACACACTGAAACCCCTTCCCCGCACAGTGAAACCCCATCCCCACGCACTGAAACCTCTTGCCCACACGCTGAAACCCCTTCCCCACACACTGAAACCCATCCCCACAGACTGAAACACATCGCCACAGACTGAAACCGCTTCCCCACACACTGAAACCCATCGCCACACACTGAAACCTCCTCCCCACACACTGAAACCCCTTCCCCACAGACTGAAACCCCTTCCCCACAGACTGAAACCCCTTCCCCACAGACTGAAACCACTTCCCCACAGACTGAAACCACTTCCCCACAGACTGAAACCACTTCCCCACAGACTGAAACCTCTTCCCCACACACTGAAACCGCTTCCCCACACACAGAAACCCATCCCCACACATCTGAAACCTCTTCCCCACGCACTGAAACCTCTTCCCCATAGACTGAAACCACTTCCCCACACACTGAAACCACTTCCCCACACACTGAAACCCCTTCCCCACACACTGAAACCCCTTCCCCACACACTGAAACCCCTTCCCCACACACTGAAACCCCATCCCCACACACTGAAACCCCATCCCCACACACAGAAAGCCATCCCCACACACTGAAACCTCTTCCCCACACACTGAAACCTCTTCCCCACACACTGAAACCCCTTCCCCAAACACAGAAAGCCATCCCCACACACTGAAACCTCTTCCCCACACACTGAAACCCCTTCCCCACACACTGAAACCCATCCCCACACACTGAAACCCATCCCCACACACTGAAACCTCTTCCCCACACGCTGAAACCTCTTCCCCACACACTGAAACCTCTTCCCCACACACTGAAACCTCTTCCCCACACACTGAAACCTCTTCCCCACACACTGAAACCTCTTCCCCACACACTGAAACCTCTTCCCCACACACTGAAACCCCTTCCCCACAGACTGAAACAACTTCCGCAAACACTGAAACATCTTCCCCACACACTGAAACCTCTTTCCCATACACTGAAACCTCTTCCCCAAACACTGAAACCTCTACCCCACACACTGAAACCTCTACCCCACACACTGAAACCTCTACCCCACACACTGAAACCTCTTCCCCAAGCACTAAAAACCTTCCCCACACACTGAAATCCATCCCCACACACTGAAACCTCTTCCCCATACACTGAAACCCCTTCCCCACACACTGAAAACCATCCCCACACACTGAAACCTCATCCCCACACACAGAAAGCTCTTCCCCACAGACTGAAACCCTTCCCCACGCACTGAAACCTCTTCCCCAAACACTGAAACCCCTTCCCCACACACTGAAAACCATCCCCAAAACACTGAAACCTCTTCCCCACACACAGAAAGCTCTTCCCCACAGACTGAAACCCTTCCCCACGCACTGAAACCTCTTCCCCGCGCACTGAAACCTCTTCCCCGCGCACTGAAACCTCTTCCCAGCGCACTGAAACCTCTTCCCCACACACTGAAACCTCTTCCCCACACACAGAAAGCTCTTCCCCACAGACTGAATCCCTTCCCCACGCACTGAAACCTCTTCCCCACGCACTGAAACCTCTTCCCCACGCACTGAAACCTCTTCCCCACGCACTGAAACCTCTTCCCCACGCACTGAAACCTCTTCCCCACGCACTGAAACCTCTTCCCCACGCACTGAAACCTCTTCCCCACGCACTGAAACCTCTTCCCCACACACTGAAACCTCTTCCCCACACACTGAAACCTCTTCCCCACACACTGAAACCTCTTCCCCACACACTGAAACCTCTTCCCCACACACTGAAACCTCTTCCCCACACACTGAAACCACTTCCCCAGACTCTGAAACCTCTTCCCCACACCCTGAAAATCCTTTCCCACGCACTGAATCCTCTTCCACACACACTGAATCATCTTCCCCACACACTGAAACCTCTTCCCCACACGCTGAGACTTCTTACACACCCACTGAAAACCATCCCCACACACTGAAACCGCTTCCACACACACTGAAACCTCTTCCACGCATACTGAAACCCCTTCCACACACACTGTAACACCTTCCCCGCACAGAGAAACCCGTTCCCCACATACTGAAACCCCTTCCCCGCACAGTGAAACCCCATCCCCACGCAATGAAACCTCTTGCCCACACGCTGAAACCCCTTCCCCACACACTGAAACCCATCCCCACAGACTGAAACACATCGCCACAGACTGAAACCGCTTCCCCACACACTGAAACCCATCGCCACACACTGAAACCTCTTCCCCACAGACTGAAACCACTTCCCCACAGACTGAAACCACTTCCCCACAGACTGAAACCTCTTCCCCACACACTGAAACCGCTTCCCCACACACAGAAACCCATCCCCACACATCTGAAACCTCTTCCCCACGCACTGAAACCTCTTCCCCATAGACTGAAACCACTTCCCCACACACTGAAACCTCTTCCCCACACACTGAAACCCCATCCCCACACACTGAAACCCCATCCCCACACACTGAAACCCCATCCCCACTCTCTGAAACCCCATCCCCACACACAGAAAGCCATCCCCACACACTGAAACCCCTTCCCCACACACTGAAACCCCTTCCCCACACACTGAAACCCATCCCCACACACTGAAACCTCTTCCCCACACACTGCAACCTCTTCCCCACACACTGAAACCCCATACCCACGAACTGAAACCCCTTCCTCACACTCCGAAACCTATTCCCCACACACTGAAACCCTTTCCCCACAGAATGAAACCACTTCCCGACACACTGAAAACTTTCCCCACACACTGAAACCCATCACCACACACTGAAACCTCTTCCCCAAACACTGAAACCTCTTCCCCAAACACTGAAACCTCTTCCCCAAACACTGAAACCTCTTCCCCAAACACTGAAACCCCTTCCTCACACACTGAAAACCATCCCCACACACTGAAACCTCTTCCCCACACACAGAAAGCTCTTCCCCACAGACTGAAACCACTTCCCCACACACTGAAACCCCTTCCCCACACACTGAAACCTCTTCCCCACACACTGAAACCCCTTCCCCAAACACAGAAAGCCATCCCCAGACACTGAAACCTCTTCCCCACACACTGAAACCCCTTCCCCACACACTGAAACCCCTTCCCCACACACTGAAACCCCTTCCCCACACACTGAAACCCATCCCCACACACTGAAACCTCTTCCCCACACACTGAAACCTCTTCCCCACACACTGAAACCTCTTCCCCACACACTGAAACCTCTTCCCCACACACTGAAACCTCTTCCCCACACACTGAAAACTCTTCCCCACACACTGAAACCTCTTCCCCACACACTGAAACCTCTTCCCCACGCACTGAAACCTCTTCCCCACGCACTGAAACCTCTTCCCCACACACTGAAACCTCTTCCCCACACACTGAAACCCCTTCCACACACACTGTAACCCCTTCCCCGCACACTGAAACCCCATCCCCACGCACTGAAACCTCTTCCCCACACACTGAAACCTCTTCCCCACACACTGAAACCTCTTCCCCACACACAGAAAGCTCTTCCCCACGCACTGAAACCTCTTCCCCACGCACTGAAACCTCTTCCCCACGCACTGAAGCCTCTTCCCCACGCACTGAAATCTCTTCCCCACGCACTGAAACCTCTTCCACACACACTGAATCATCTTCCCCACACACTGAAACCTCTTCCCCACACGCTGAGACTTCTTACACACCCACTGAAAACCATCCCCACACACTGAAACCGCTTCCACACACACTGAAACCTCTTCCACGCATACTGAAACCCCTTCCACACACACTGTAACCCCTTCCCCGCACAGAGAAACCCGTTCCCCACATACTGAAACCCCTTCCCCGCACAGTGAAACCCCATCCCCACGCAATGAAACCTCTTGCCCACACGCTGAAACCCCTTCCCCACACACTGAAACCCATCCCCACAGACTGAAACACATCGCCACAGACTGAAACCGCTTCCCCACACACTGAAACCCATCGCCACACACTGAAACCTCTTCCCCACAGACTGAAACCACTTCCCCACAGACTGAAACCACTTCCCCACAGACTGAAACCTCTTCCCCACACACTGAAACCGCTTCCCCACACACAGAAACCCATCCCCACACATCTGAAACCTCTTCCCCACGCACTGAAACCTCTTCCCCATAGACTGAAACCACTTCCCCACACACTGAAACCTCTTCCCCACACACTGAAACCCCATCCCCACACACTGAAACCCCATCCCCACACACTGAAACCCCATCCCCACACACTGAAACCCCATCCCCACACACAGAAAGCCATCCCCACACACTGAAACCCCTTCCCCACACACTGAAACCCCTTCCCCACACACTGAAACCCATCCCCACACACTGAAACCTCTTCCCCACACACTGCAACCTCTTCCCCACACACTGAAACCCCATACCCACGAACTGAAACCCCTTCCTCACACTCCGAAACCTATTCCCCACACACTGAAACCCCTTCCCCACAGAATGAAACCACTTCCCGACACACTGAAAACTTTCCCCACACACTGAAACCCATCACCACACACTGAAACCTCTTCCCCACACACTGAAACCTCTTCCCCAAACACTGAAACCTCTTCCCCAAACACTGAAACCTCTTCCCCAAACACTGAAACCCCTTCCCCACACACTGAAAACCATCCCCACACAGTGAAACCTCTTCCCCACACACAGAAAGCTCTTCCCCACAGACTGAAACCTCTTCCCCACGCACTGAAACCTCTTCCCCAAACACTGAAACCTCTTCCCCAAACACTGAAACCTCTTCCCCAAAGACTGAAACCCCTTCCCCACACACTGAAAACCATCCCCACACACTGAAACCTCTTCCCCACACACAGAAAGCTCTTCCCCACAGACTGAAACCCTTCCCCACGCACTGAAACCTCTTCCCCACGCACTGAAACCTCTTCCCCACGCACTGAAACCTCTTCCCCACACACTGAAACCTCTTCCCCACACACTGAAACCTCTTCCCCACACACTGAAACCTCTTCCCCACACACAGAAAGCTCTTCCCCACGCACTGAAACCTCTTCCCCACGCACTGAAACCTCTTCCCCACGCACTGAAACCTCTTCCCCACGCACTGAAATCTCTTCCCCACGCACTGAAACCTCTTCCACACACACTGAATCATCTTCCCCACACACTGAAACCTCTTCCCCACACGCTGAGACTTCTTACACACCCACTGAAAACCATCCCCACACACTGAAACCGCTTCCACACACACTGAAACCTCTTCCACGCATACTGAAACCCCTTCCACACACACTGTAACCCCTTCCCCGCACAGAGAAACCCGTTCCCCACATACTGAAACCCCTTCCACACACACTGAAACCCCTTCCCCGCACAGTGAAACCCCATCCCCACGCACTGAAACCTCTTGCCCACACGCTGAAACCCCTTCCCCACACACTGAAACCCATCCCCACAGACTGAAACACATCGCCACAGACTGAAACCGCTTCCCCACACACTGAAACCCATCGCCACACACTGAAACCTCTTCCCCACACACTGAAACCCCTTCCCCACACACTGAAACCCCTTCCCCACAGACTGAAACCCCTTCCCCACAGACTGAAACCACTTCCCCACAGACTGAAACCACTTCCCCACAGACTGAAACCACTTCCCCACAGACTGAAACCACTTCCCCACAGACTGAAACCTCTTCCCCACACACTGAAACCACTTCCCCACACACAGAAACCCATCCCCACACATCTGAAACCTCTTCCCCACGCACTGAAACCTCTTCCCCATAGACTGAAACCACTTCCCCACACACTGAAACCACTTCCCCACACACTGAAACCTCTTCCCCACACACTGAAACCCCTTCCCCACACACTGAAACCCCATCCCCACACACTGAAACCCCATCCCCACACACAGAAAGCCATCCCCACACACTGAAACCCCTTCCCCACACACTGAAACCTCTTCCCCACACACTGAAACCCCTTCCCCAAACACAGAAAGCCATCCCCAGACACTGAAACCTCTTCCCCACACACTGAAACCCCTTCCCCACACACTGAAACCCCTTCCCCACACACTGAAACCCATCCCCACACACTGAAACCCATCCCCACACACTGAAACCTCTTCCCCACACACTGAAACCTCTTCCCCACACACTGAAACCTCTTCCCCACACACTGAAACCTCTTCCCCACACACTGAAAACTCTTCCCCACACACTGAAACCTCTTCCCCACACACTGAAACCTCTTCCCCACACACTGAAACCTCTTCCCCACACACTGAAACCCCTTCCCCACAGACTGAAACAACTTCCGCAAACACTGAAACATCTTCCCCACAAACTGAAACCTCTTTCCCATACACTGAAACCTCTTCCCCAAACACTGAAACCTCTACCCCACACACTGAAACCTCTACCCCACACACTGAAACCTCTACCCCTCACACTGAAACCTCTTCCCCAAGCACTAAAAACCTTCCCCACACACTGAAATCCATCCCCACACACTGAAACCTCTTCCCCATGCACTGAAACCTCTTCCCCACGCACTGAAACCTCTTCCCCACGCACTGAAACCTCTTCCCCACGCACTGAAACCTCTTCCCCACACACTGAAACCTCTTCCCCACACACTGAAACCTCTTCCCCACAGACTGAATCCCTTCCCCACGCACTGAAACCTCTTCCCCACGCACTGAAACCTCTTCCCCACGCACTGAAACCTCTTCCCCACGCACTGAAACCTCTTCCCCACGCACTGAAACCTCTTCCCCACGCACTGAAACCTCTTCCCCACGCACTGAAACCTCTTCCCCACGCACTGAAACCTCTTCCCCACGCACTGAAACCTCTTCCCCACACACTGAAACCTCTTCCCCACACACTGAAACCTCTTCCCCACACACTGAAACCTCTTCCCCACACACTGAAACCTCTTCCCCACACACTGAAACCACTTCCCCAGACACTGAAACCTCTTCCCCACACCCTGAAAATCCTTTCCCACGCACTGAATCCTCTTCCACACACACTGAATCATCTTCCCCACACACTGAAACCTCTTCCCCACACGCTGAGACTTCTTACACACCCACTGAAAACCATCCCCACACACTGAAACCGCTTCCACACACACTGAAACCTCTTCCACGCATACTGAAACCCCTTCCACACACACTGTAACCCCTTCCCCGCACAGAGAAACCCGTTCCCCACATACTGAAACCCCTTCCCCGCACAGTGAAACCCCATCCCCACGCAATGAAACCTCTTGCCCACACGCTGAAACCCCTTCCCCACACACTGAAACCCATCCCCACAGACTGAAACACATCGCCACAGACTGAAACCGCTTCCCCACACACTGAAACCCATCGCCACACACTGAAACCTCTTCCCCACAGACTGAAACCACTTCCCCACAGACTGAAACCACTTCCCCACAGACTGAAACCACTTCCCCACAGACTGAAACCTCTACCCCACACACTGAAACCGCTTCCCCACACACAGAAACCCATCCCCACACATCTGAAACCTCTTCCCCACGCACTGAAACCTCTTCCCCATAGACTGAAACCACTTCCCCACACACTGAAACCTCTTCCCCACACACTGAAACCCCATCCCCACACACTGAAACCCCATCCCCACACACTGAAACCCCATCCCCACACACTGAAACCCCATCCCCACACACAGAAAGCCATCCCCACACACTGAAACCCCTTCCCCACACACTGAAACCCCTTCCCCACACACTGAAACCCATCCCCACACACTGAAACCTCTTCCCCACACACTGCAACCTCTTCCCCACACACTGAAACCCCATACCCACGAACTGAAACCCCTTCCTCACACTCCGAAACCTCTTCCCCACACACTGAAACCCCTTCCCCACAGAATGAAACCACTTCCCGACACACTGAAAACTTTCCCCACACACTGAAACCCATCACCACACACTGAAACCTCTTCCCCACACACTGAAACCTCTTCCCCAAACACTGAAACCTGTCCCTACACACTGAAACCCATCCCCACAAGCTGAAACCTCTTCCCCACCCACTGAAACCTCTTCCCCACACACTGAAACCTCTTCCCCACACACTGAAAACCTTCCCCACACACTGAAATCCATCCCCACACACTGAAATCCATCCCCACACACTGAAACCTCTTCCCCACACACTGAAACCTCTTCCCCTCATACTGAAATCTTTCCCCACACACTGAAACCCTTCCCCACACACTGAAATCCATACCCACACACTGAAACTTCTTCCCCACAGACAGAACCCTCTTCCCCACACACTGACGCACATCCCCACACACTGAAACCTCTTCCCCATACACTGAAACCACTTCTCCACAGACTGAAACCCCTTCCCCACACACTGAAAACAATACCCCACACACTGAAACCACTTCCCCACACACTGAAACGACTTCCCCACACACTGAAACCACTTCCCCACACACTTGAAACCTCTAGCCCACAGACTCAAACACCTTCCCCACACACTGAAACACATCCCCACACTCTGAAACCTCTTCCCACACTCTGAAACCTCTTCCCACACTCTGAAACCCCTTCCCCACTCTCTGAAACCCCTTCCCCACACTCTGAAACCCCTTCCCCACACACTGAAACCCATCCCCACACACTGAAACCTCTTCCCCCACAAGCTGTAACACCTTCCCCACACACTGAAACCCATCCCCACACACTGAAAGCCATCCTCACACACTGAAACGTCATCCCCACACACTGAAACCCCTTCCCTACACACTGAAAAGCCTTCCCCACAAACTGAAACCCATCCCCACAGACTGAAACCCCTTCCCCACACACTGAAACCCCTTCCCCACAAACTGAAAATCTTCCCCACACACTGAAACACTTACCCACACCCTGAAACCTCTTCCCCACACCCTGAAACTTCTTCCCCACACCCTGAAACCTCTTCCCCACACACTGAAACCTCTTCGCCACAGACTGAAACAGCTTCCCCACACACAGAAAGCTCTTCCCCACAGACTGAAACCCTTCCCCACGCACTGAAACCTCTTCCCCATACACTGAAACCCCTTCCCCACACACTGAAAACCATCCCCAAACACTGAAACCTCTTCCCCACACACAGAAAGCTCTTCCCCACAGACTGAAACCCATCCCCACGCACTGAAACTTCTTCCCCACACACTGAAACCTCTTCCCCACACACTGAAACCTCTTCTCCACACACTGAAACCTCTTCCCCACACACTGAAACCTCTTCCCCACACACTGAAACCACTTCCCCAGACACCGAAACCTCTTCCCCACTCACTGAAAACCTTCCCCACTCACTGAAAACCTTCCCCACACACTGAAATCCATCCCCACACACTGAAATCCATCCCCACACACTGAAACCTGTTCCCCCACAAGCTGTAACACCTTCCCCACACACTGAAACCCATCCCCACACACTGAAAGCCATCCTCACACACTGAAACGTCATCCCCACACACTGAAACCCCTTCCCTACACACTGAAAAGCCTTCCCCACAAACTGAAACCCATCCCCACAGACTGAAACCCCTTCCCCACACACTGAAACCCCTTCCCCACAAACTGAAAATCTTCCCCACACACTGAAACCACTTCCCCAGACACCGAAACCTCTTCCCCACTCACTGAAAATCCATTCCCACGCACTGAATCCTCTTCCACACACACTGAATCATCTTCCCCACACACTGAAACCTCTTCCCCACACGCTGAGACTTCTTACACACCCACTGAAACCTCTTCCACGCATACTGAAACCCCTTCCACGCATACTGTAACCCCTTTCCCGCACAGAGAAACCCGTTGCCCACATACTGAAACCCCTTCCACACACACTGTAACCCCTTCCCCGCACACTGAAACCCCATCCCCACGCACTGAAACCTCTTGCCCACACGCTGAAACCCCTTCCCCACACACTGAAACCCATCCCCACAGACTGAAACACATCGCCACAGACTGAAACCGCTTCCCCACACACTGAAACCCATCGCTACACACTGAAACCTCTTCCCCACACACTGAAACCCCTTCCCCACACACTGAAACCTCTTCCCCACACACTGAAACCTCTTCCCCACACACTGAAACCTCTTCCCCACACACTGAAACCTCTTCCCCACACACTGAAACCTCTTCCCCACACACTGAAACCGCTTCCCCACACACAGAAACCCATCTTCACACACTGAAACCTCTTCCCCACGCACTGAAACCCCTTCCCCACAGACTGAAACCCCTTCCCCACAGACTGAAACCTCTTCCCCACACACTGAAACCTCTTCCCCACACACTGAAACCTCTTCCCCACACACTGAAACCCCATCCCCACACACAGAAAGCCATCCCCACACACTGAAACCTCTTCCCCACACACTGAAACCTCTTCCCCACACACTGAAACCCCTTCCCCACACACTGAAACCCATCCCCACACACTGCAACCTCTTCCCCACACACTGCAACCTCTTCCCCAAACACTGAAATCCCATACCCACAAACTGAAACCCCTTCCTCACACTCGGAAACCCCTTCCCCACACACTGAAATCCCTTCCCCACAGAATGAAACCTCTTCCCCACACACTGAAACACATCACCACACACTGAAACCTCTTCCCCACACACTGAAACCTCTTCCCCACACACTGAAACCTGTCCCTACACACTGAAACCCATCCCCACAAACTGAAACCTCTACCCCACACACTGAAACCTCTTCCACACACACACTGAAATCCATCCCCACACACTGAAACCTCTTCCCCACACACTGAAACCTCTTCCCCTCATACTGAAATCTTTCCCCACACACTGAAACCCTTCCCCACACACTGAAATCCATACCCACACACTGAAACTTCTTCCCCACAGACAGACCCCTCTTCCCCACACACTGACGCAAATCCCCACACACTGAAACCTCTTCCCCACACACTGAAACCACTTCTCCACAGACTGAAACCCCTTCCCCACACACTGAAAACAATTCCCCACACACTGATACCTCTTTCCCACACACTGAAACCACTTCCCCACACACTGAAACCACTTCCCCACACACTGAAACCTCTAGCCCACAGACTGAAACACCTTCCCCACACACTGAAACACATCCCCACACACTGAAACCTCTTCCCGACACACTGAAACACCTTAGCCACACTCTGAAACCCCTTCCACACACACTGAAACCCATCCCCACACACTGAAACCTCTTTCCCACAAGCTGAAACATCTTCCCAACACACTGAAACCCATCCCCACACACTGAAAGCCATCATCACACACTGAAACGTCATCCCCACACACTGAAACCCCTTCCCTATAAACTGAAAAGCCTTCCCCACACACTGAAACCCATCCCCACACACTGAAACCCTTCCCCACACACTGAAACCCTTCCCCACACACTGAAACCCCTTCCCCACACACTGAAACCCCTTCCCCACACACTGAAACCCCGTCCCCACACACTGAATCCCCTTCCCCACACACTGAAACCCCTTCCCCACAAACTGAAAATCTTCCCCACAAACTGAAAATCTTCCCCACACCCTGAAACCTCTTCCCCACACCCTGAAACCTCTTCCCCACACCCTGAAACCTCTTCCCCACACCCTGAAACCTCTTCCCCACACCCTGAAACCTCTTCCCCACACCCTGAAACCTCTTCCCCACACACTGAAACCTCTTTGCCACACACTGAAACCCTTCCCCTCAAACTGTAACCTCTACCCCACACAATGAAACCTCTTCCACACACACTGAAACCTCTTCCCCACACACTGAAACCTCTTCCTCACGCACTGAAACCTCTTCCACACACTGAATCCTCTTCCCCACACACTGAAACCTCTTCCCCACGCACTGAAACCTCTTCCACACACACTGAATCCTCTTCCCCACACACTGAAACCTCTTCGCCACAGACTGAAACACCTTCCCCACAAACTGAAACCCTTCCCCACCCACTGAAACACAGTCCCCACACATTGACACACATCCCCACACACTGAAACACCTTCCCCACACACTGAAACACCTTCCCCACACACTGAAACAGCTTTCACACACACTGAAATCCATTCCCCACAAACTGAAACCACTTCCACACACTGAAACACATTTCCCACACACTGAAACCCCTTCCGCACACACTAAAACCCATCCCCACACACTAAAACCCATCCCCACACACTGAAACCCCACCAACACACACTGAAACCCCTTCCCCACACACTGAAAGCCCTTCCCCACACACCTAAACACATCCCCACACTCTGAAACACCTTCCCCACACACTGAAACCCCTTCCGCAAACACTGAAACCCATGCCCACACACTGAAACCCATCCCCACACACTGAAACCCATCCCCGCACACTGAAACAACTTCCCCACACACTGAAACCCTTCCCCACACACTGAGACACATCCCCACACACTGAAACACATCCTCACACACAGAAACACCTTCCCCACACACTGAAACACCTTCCCCACACACTGAAACACCTTCCCCACACACTGAAATACCTTCCCCAGACACTGGAACACCTTCCCCACACACTGAAACCCCTTCCCCACACACTGAAACCCCTTCCCCACTCACTGAAACACATCCCCACACAATGAAACCCATTCCTCTCACAGTGAAACACTTCCCCACACACTGAAACCCCTTCCTCACACACTGAAACTCATCCCCACACACTGAAACCCCTTCCCCACATACTGAAACCCCTTCCCCACATACCGATACCCCTTTCCCACACACTGAAACACCTTCCCCACACACTGAAACACCTTCCCCACACACTGAAACCCCTTCCGCACACAGTTAAACCCTTCCCCACACACTGAAACACCTTTCTCACACACTGAAACCCCTTCCACACACACACTTAAACACATCCCCACACACTGAATCGCCTTCCACACACACTGAATCCCCTTCCCCACACATTGAATCCCCTTCCCCCACATTGAAACCATTCCCAACACTCTGAAACCCCTTCCCCACATACTGAAACCCCTTCCCCACACACTGAAACCCTTCCCCACAATCTGAAACCCCTTCCCCACACACTGAAACACCTTCCCCACACACTGAAACCCCTTCCCCACACACTGAAACCCCTTCCCCACTCACTGAAACAGCATCCCCAAGCACTTATTCCCCTTCCACACACACTGAAACCTATCCCCACTCACTGAAACCCCTTCCCCACACACTGAAACCCCGTCCCCACACACTGATACTCCTTCCACACACACTGAATTCCATCCCCAAACACTGAAACCCATCCCCACACACTGAAACACCTTCCCCACACACTGAAACCCCTTCCCCACACACTGAAACCCCTTCCGCACACACTGAAACCCATCCCGACACACTGAAACCCATCCCCACACACTGAAACCCATCCCCACACACTGAAACACCTTCCCCACACACTGAAACTCCTTCCACACACACTGAATTCCATCCCCACACACTGACACCCATCCCCACACACTGAAACAACTTCCCCACACACTGAAACCCCTTCCGCACACACTGAAACCCATCCCGACACACTGAAACCCATCCCCACACACTGAAACCCATCCCCACACACTGAAACACCTTCCCCACACACTGAAACCCCTTCCGCACACACTGCACCCCATCCCCACACACTGAAACCCATCCCCACACACTGAAACCCATCCCCACACAATGAAACACCTTCCCCACAAACTGAAACCCTTCCCCACCCACTGAAACACAGTCCCCACACATTGACACACATTCCCACCCACTGAAACACCTTCCCCACACACTGAAACACCTTCCCCACACACTGAAACACCTTTCACACACACTGAAACACATTCCCCACACACTGAAACCACTTCCACACACTGAAACACATTCCCCACACACTGAAACCCCTTCCGCACACACTAAAACCCATCCCCACACACTAAAACCCATCCCCACACACTGAAACCCCACCACCACTCACTGAAACCCCTTCCCCACATACTGAAAGCCATTCCCCACACACCTAAACACATCCCCACACTCTGAAACACCTTTCCCACACACTAAAACCCCTTCCGCAAACACTGAAACCCATGCCCACACACTGAAACCCATCCCCACACACTGAAACCCATCCCCGCACACTGAAACAACTTCCCCACACACTGAAACCCTTCCCCACACACTGAAACACATCCCCACACACTGAAACACATCCCCACACACAGAAACACCTTCCCCGCACACTGAAACACCTTCCCCACACACTGAAACACCTTCCCCACACACTGAAATACCTTCCCCAGACAATGAAACACCTTCCCCACACACTGAAACCCCTTCCCCACACACTGAAACCCCTTCCCCACACACTGAAACACATCCCCACACAATGAAACCCCTTCCCCACACGCTGAAGTACATCCCCACACTCTGAAACACTTTTCCCACACACTGAAACCCCTTCCCCACACAATGAAACCCATTCCTCTCACAGTGAAACCCTTCCCCACACACTGAAACCCCTTCCTCACACACTGAAACGCCTCCCCACACACTGAAACCCCTTCCGCACACACTGAAACCCCTTCCACACACAATGAAACCCCTTCCCCACACACTGAAACCCCTTCCCCACATACTGATACCCCATTCCCACACACTGAAACACCATCCCCACACACTGAAATACCTTCCCCACACACTGAAACCCCTTCCCCACACACTGAAACCCCTTCCGCACACAGTTAAACCCTTCCCCACACACTGAAACACCTTCCCCACACACTGAAACCCCTTCCACACACACACTTAAATACATCCCCACACACTGAAACGCCTTCCACACACACTGAATCCCCTTCCCCACACACTGAATCCCCTTCCCCCACATTGAAACCATTCCCCACACTCTGAAACCCCTTCCCCACATACTGAAACCCCTTCCCCACACACTGAAACCCCTTCCCCACACTCTGAAACCCCTTCCCCACACACTGAAACACCTTCCCCACACACTGAAACCCCTTCCCCAAACACTGAAACCCCTTCCCCACACACTGAAACAGCTTCCCAACGCACTTATTCCCCTTCCACACACACTGAAACCTATCCCCACACACTGAAACCCCTTCCCCACACACTGAAAACCATCCCCAGACACTGAAACCCCTTCCCCACACACTGAAACCCCGTCCCCACAAACTGATACTCCTTCCACACACACTGAATTCCATCCCCACACACTGAAACCCATCCCCACACACTGAAACACCTTCCCCACACACTGAAACCCCTTCCACAAACACTGAAACCCATCCCGACACACTGAAACCCATCCCCACACACTGAAACCCATGCCCACACACTGAAACACCTTCCCCACACACTGAAACCCCTTCCCCACACACTGAAATACCTTCCCCAGACACTGAAACACCTTCCCCACACACTGAATCCCCTTCCCCACACACTGAAACACCTTCCCCACACATTGAAACAACTTCGCCACACACTGAAACCCCTTCCCCACACACTGAAACAGCTTCCCCACACACTGTAACCCGTCCGCACACACAGAAACAATTCCCCACACACTGAAAACCCTTCCCCACAAACAGAAACCCCTTCCCCACACACTGAAATCCCTTCCCCACACACTGACACCCTTCTCCACACACTGAAACCCCTTCCCCACACACTGAAACCCATTCCCCACTCACTGACGCCCTTCCCCACACAATGAAACCACTTCCCCACACACAGAAACCCCTTCCGCACACAGTGAAACCCTTCCCCACACACTGAAACCCCTTCCCCACACACTGAAACACATCCCCACACACTGAAACCCCTTCCCCACACACTGAAACACATCCCCACACAATGAAACCCCTTCCCCACACTCTGAAGTACATCCCCACACTCTGAAACACTTTCCCCACACACTGAAACCCCATCCCACACAATGAAACCCATTCCTCTCACAGTGAAACCCTTCCCCACACACTGAAACCCCTTCCCCACACACTGAAACCCCTTCCGCACACACTGAAACCCCTTCCACACACAATGAAACACTTCCCCACACACTGAAACTCCTTCCCCACATACTGATACCCCTTTCCCACACACTGAAACACCTTCCCCACACACAGAAACACCTTCCCCACACACTGAAACCCGTTCCCCACACACTGAAACCACTACTGCACACAGTTAAACCCTTCCCCACACACTGAAACAACATCCCCACACACTGAAACCCCTTCCACACACACACTTAAACAGATCCCCAAACACTGAAACGCCTTCCACACACACTGAATCCCCTTCCACACACACTGAATCCCCTTCCCCCACATTGAAACCATTCCCCACACTCTGAAACCCCTTCCCCACATACTGAAACCCCTTCCCCACACACTGAAACCCTTCCCCACACTCTGAAACCCCTTCCCCACACACTGAAACACCTTCCCCACACACTGAAACCCCTTCCCCACACACTGAAACCCCTTCCCCACACACTGAAACAGCTTCCCCACGCACTGATTCCCCTTCCACACACACTGAAAACTATCCCCACACACTGAAACCCCTTCCCCACCAACTGAAAACCATCCACAGACACTGAAACCCCTTCCCCACACACTGAAACACCGTCCCCACACACGGAAACTCCTTCCACACACACTGTATTCCATCCCCACACACTGACACCCATCCCCACACACTGAAACAACTTCCCCACACACTGAAACCCCTTCCGCACACACTGAAACCCATCCCGACACACTGAAACCCATCCCCACACACTGAAACCCATCCCCACACACTGAAACGCCTTCCCCACACACTGAAACCCCTTCCGCACACACTGAAACCCATCCCCACACACTGAAACCCATCCCACACACTGAAACCCATCCCCACAAACTGAAACACCTTCCCCACAAACTGATACCCTTCCCCACCCACTGAAACACAGTCCCCACACATTGACACACACCCCACACACTGAAACACCTTCCCCACACACTGAAACACCTTCCCCACACACTGAAATAGCTTTCACACACACTGAAATCCATTCCCCACAAACTGAAACCACTTCCACACACTGAAACACATTGCCCACACACTGAAACACCTTCCGCACACACTAAAACCCGTCCCCACACACTAAAACCCAACCCCACACACTGAAACCCCAACAACACACACTGAAACCCCTTCCCCACACACTGAAAGCCCTTCCCCACACACCTAAACACATCCCCACACTCTGAAACACCTTCCCCACACACTGAAACCCCTTCCGCAAACACTGAAACCCATGCCCACACACTGAAACCCATCCCCACACAATGAAACCCATCCCCGCACACTGAAACAACTTCCCCACACACTGAAACCCTTCCCCACACACTGAAACACATCCCCACACACTGAAACACATCCCCACACACAGAAACACCTTCCCCACACACTGAAACACCTTCCCCACACACTGAAATACCTTCCCCAGACACTGAAACACCTTCCCCACACACTGAAACCCCTTCCCCACACACTGAAACCCCTTCCCCACACACTGAAACACATCCCCACACAATGAAACCCATTCCTCTCACAGTGAAACCCTTCCCCACACACTGAAACCCCTTCCTCACACACTGAAACTCATCCCCACACACTGAAACCCCTTCCCCACACACTGAAACCCCTTCCCCACAAACCGATACCCCTTTCCCACACACTGAAACACCTTCCCCACACACTGAAACACCTTCCCCACACACTGAAACCCCTTCCCCACACACTGAAACCCCTTCCGCACACAGTTAAACCCTTCCCCACACACTGAAACACCTTCCCCACACACTGAAACCCCTTCCACACACACACTTAAACACATCCCCACACACTGAAACGCCTTCCACACACACTGAATCCCCTTCCCCACACATTGAATCCCCTTCCCCCACATTGAAACCATTCCCAACACTCTGAAACCCCTTCCCCACATACTGAAACCCCTTCCCCACACACTGAAACCCTTCCCCACACTCTGAAACCCCTTCCCCACACTCTGAAACCCCTTCCCCACACACTGAAACACCTTCCCCACACACTGAAACCCCTTCCCCACACACTGAAACCCCTTCCCCACACACTGAAACAGCTTCCCCACGCACTTATTCCCCTTCCACACACACTGAAACCTATCCCCACACACTGAAACCCCTTCCCCACACACTGAAAACCATCCCCAGACACTGAAACCCCTTCCCCACACACTGAAACCCCGTCCCCACAAACCGATACTCCTTCCACACACACTGAATTCCATCCCCACACACTGAAACCCATCCCCACACACTGAAACACCTTCCCCACACACTGAAACCCCTTCCACAAACACTGAAACCCATCCCGACACACTGAAACCCATCCCCACACACTGAAACCCATCCCCACACACTGAAACACCTTCCCCACACACTGAAACCCCTTCCCCACACACTGAAATACCTTCCCCAGACACTGAAACACCTTCCCCACACACTGAAACCCCTTCCCCACACACTGAAACACCTTCCCCACACATTGAAACAACTTCGCCACACACTGAAACCCCTTCCCCACACACTGAAACAGCTTCCCCACACACTGTAACCCGTCCGCACACACAGAAATAATTCCCCACACACTGAAAACCCTTCCCCACAAACAGAAACCCCTTCCCCACACACTGAAATCCCTTCCCCACACACTGACACCCTTCTCCACACACTGAAACCCCTTCCCCACACACTGAAACCCATTCCCCACTCACTGACGCCCTTCCCCACACAATGAAACCCCTTCCCCACACACAGAAACCACTTCCGCACACAGTGAAACCCTTCCCCACACACTGAAACCCCTTCCCCACACACTGAAACTCCTTCCCCACACACTGAAACACATCCCCACACAATGAAACCCCTTCCCCACATTCTGAAGTACATCCCCACACTCTGAAACACTTTCCCCACACACTGAAACCCCATCCCACACAATGAAACCCATTCCTCTCACAGTGAAACCCTTCCCCACACACTGAAACCCCTTCCCCACACACTGAAACCCCTTCCGCACACACTGAAACCCCTTCCACACAGAATGAAACACTTCCCCACACACTGAAACTCCTTCCCCACATCCTGATACCCCTTTCCCACACACTGAAACACCTTCCCCACACACTGAAACACCTTCCCCACACACTGAAACCCCTTCCCCACACACTGAAACCACTACCGCACACAGTTAAACCATTCCCCACACTCTGAAACCCCTTCCCCACATACTGAAACCCCTTCCCCACACACTGAAACCCTTCCCCACACTCTGAAACCCCTTCCCCACACACTGAAACACCTTCCCCACACACTGAAACCCCTTCCCCACACACTGAAACCCCTTCCCCACACACTGAAACAGCTTCCCCACGCACTGATTCCCCTTCCACACACACTGAAACCTATCACCACACACTGAAACCCCTTCCCCACACACTGAAAACCATCCCCAGACACTGAAACCCCTTCCCCACACACTGAAACACCGCCCCACACACGAAAACTCCTTCCACACACACTGAATTCCATCCCCACACACTGACACCCATCCCCACACACTGAAACAACTTCCCCACACACTGAAACCCCTTCCGCACACACTGAAACCCATCCCGACACACTGAAACCCATCCCCACACACTGAAACCCATCCCCACACACTGAAACCCATCCCCACACACTGAAACACCTTCCCCACACACTGAAACCCCTTCCGCACACACTGAAACCCATCCCCACACACTGAAACCCATCCCCACACACTGAAACCCATCCCCACACACTGAAACACCATCCCCACAAACTGAAACCCTTCCCCACCCACTGAAACACAGTCCCCACACATTGACACACATCCCCACACACTGAAACACCTTCCCCACACACTGAAACACCTTCCCCACACACTGAAACAGCTTTCACACACACTGAAATCCATTCCCCACAAACTGAAACCACTTCCACACACTGAAACACATTGCCCACACACTGAAACCCCTTCCGCACACACTAAAACCCATCCCCACACACTAAAACCCATCCCCACACACTGAAACCCCACCAACACACACTGAAACCCCTTCCCCACACACTGAAACCCCTTCCCCACACACCTAAACACATCCCCACACTCTGAAACACCTTCCCCACACACTGAAACACCTTCCGCAAACACTGAAACCCATGCCCACACACTGAAACCCATCCCCACACACTGAAACCCATCCCCGCACACTGAAACAACTTCCCCACACACTGAAACCCTTCCCCACACACTGAAACACATCCCCACACACTGAAACACATCCCCACACACAGAAACACCTTCCCCACACACTGAAACACATTCCCCACACACTGAAACACCTTCCCCACAAACTGAAATACCTTCCCAAGACACTGAAACACCTTCCCCACACACTGAAACCCCTTCCCCACACACTGAAACCCCTTCCCCACACACTGAAACACATCCCCACACAATGAAACCCATTCCTCTCACAGTGAACCCCTTCCCCACACACTGAAACCCCTTCCTCACACACTGAAACTCATCCCCACACACTGAAACCCCTTCCCCACACACTGAAACCCCTTCCCCACATACCGATACCCCTTTCCCACACACTGAAACACCTTCCCCACACACTGAAACACCTTCCCCACACACTGAAACCCCTTCCGCACACAGTTAAACCCTTCCCCACACACTGAAACACCTTCCCCACACACTGAAGCCCCTTCCACACACACACTTAAACACATCCCCACACACTGAAACGCCTTCCACACACACTGAATCCCCTTCCCCACACATTGAATCCCCTTCCCCCACATTGAAACCATTCCCAACACTCTGAAACCCCTTCCCCACATACTGAAACCCATTCCCCACACACTGAAACCCTTCCCCACACTCTGAAACCCCTTCCCCACACACTGAAACACCTTCCCCACACACTGAAACACCTTCCCCACACACTGAAACCCCTTCCCCACACACTGAAACAGCTTCCCCACGCACTTATTCCCCTTCCACACACACTGAAACCTATCCCCACAAACTGAAACCCCTTCCCCACACACTGAAACCCCGTCCCCACACACTGATACTACTTCCACACACACTGAATTCCATCCCCACACACTGAAACCCATCCCCACACACTGAAACACCTTCCCCACACACTGAAACCCCTTCCGCACACACTGAAACCCATCCCGACACACTGAAACCCATCCCCACACACTGAAACCCATCCCCAAACACTGAAACACCTTCCCCACACACTGAAACTCCTTCCACACACACTGAATTCCATCCCCACACACTGACACCCATCCCCACACACTGAAACAACTTCCCCACACACTGAAACCCCTTCCGCACACACTGAAACCCATCCCGACACACTGAAACCCATCCCCACACACTGAAACCCATCCCGACACACTGAAACCCATCCCCACAAACTGAAACCCTTCCCCACCCACTGAAACACAGTCCCCACACATTGACACACATCCCCACACACTGAAACACCTTCCCCACACACTGAAACTCCTTTCACACACACTGAAACACATTCCCCACACACTGAAACCACTTCCACACACTGAAACACACTCCCCACACACTGAAACCCCTTCTGCACACACTAAAACCCATCCCCACACACTAAAACCCATCCCCACACACTGAAACCCCACCACCACTCACTGAAACCCCTTCCCCACATACTGAAAGCCATTCCCCACACACCTAAACACATCCCCACACTCTGAAACACCTTTCCCACACACTGAAACCCCTTCCGCAAACACTGAAACCCATGCCCACACACTGAAACCCATGCCCACAGACTGAAACCCATCCCCGCACACTGAAACAACTTCCCCACACACTGAAACCCTTCCCCACACACTGAAACACATCCCCACACACTGAAACACATCCCCACACACAGAAACACCTTCCCCGCACACTGAAACACCTTCCCTACACACTGAAATACCTTCCCCAGACATTGAAACACCTTCCCCACACACTGAAACCCCTTCCCCACACACTGAAACCCCTTCCCCACACACTGAAACACATCCCCACACAATAAAACCCCTTCCCCACACGCTGAAGTACATCCCCACACTCTGAAACACTTTTCCCACACACTGAAACCCCTTCCCCACACAATGAAACCCATTCCTCTCACAGTGAAACCCTTCCCCACACACTGAAACTCCTTCCTCACACACTGAATCTCATCCCCACACACTGAAACCCCTTCCCCACACACTGAAACCCCTTCCGCACACACTGAAACCCCTTCCACACACAATGAAACCCTTTCCCCACACACTGAAACCCCTTCCCCACATACTGATACCCCATTCCCACACACTGAAACACCTTCCCCACACACTGAAACGCATTCCGCACACACTGAATCCCCTTCCCCACACACTGAATCCCCTTCCCCCACATTGAAACCATTCCCCACACTCTGAAACCCCTTCCCCACATACTGAAACCCCTTCCCCACACACTGAAACCCTTCCCCACACTCTGAAACCCCTTCCCCACACACTGAAACACCTTCCCCACACACTGAAACCCCTTCCCCAAACACTGAAACCCCTTCCCCACACACTGAAACAGCTTCCCCACGCACTTATTCCCCTTCCACACACACTAAAACCTATCGCCACACACTGAAACCCCTTCCCCACACACTGAAAACCATCCCCAGACACTGAAACCCCTTCCCCACACACTGAAACCCCGTCCCCACAAACTGATACTCCTTCCACACACACTGAACTCCATCCCCACACACTGAAACCCATCCCCACACACTGAAACACCTTCCCCACACACTGAAACCCCTTCCGCAAACACTGAAACCCATCCCGACACACTGAAACCCCTTCCACACACTGAAACACATCCCCACACACTGAAACACCTTCCCCACACACTGAAACCCCTTCCGCACACACTGAAACCCATCCCCACACACTGAAACACATCCCCACACACTGAAACCCATCCCCACACACTGAAACAACTTCCCCACAAACTGAAACCCTTCCCCACCCACTGAAACACAGTCCCCACACATTGACACACATCCCCACACACTGAAACACCTTCCCCACACACTGAAACACCTTCCCCACACACTGAAACAGCTTTCACACACACTGAAATCCATTCCCCACAAACTGAAACCACTTCCACACACTGAAACACATTGCCCACACACTGAAACCCCTTCCGCACACACTAAAACCCATCCCCACACACTAAAACCCATCCCCACACACTGAAACCCCACCAACACACACTGAAACCCCTTCCCCACACACTGAAACCCCTTCCCCACACACCTAAACACATCCCCACACTCTGAAACACCTTCCCCACACACTGAAACACCTTCCGCAAACACTGAAACCCATGCCCACACACTGAAACCCATCCCCACACACTGAAACCCATCCCCGCACACTGAAACAACTTCCCCACACACTGAAACCCTTCCCCACACACTGAAACACATCCCCACACACTGAAACACATCCCCACACACAGAAACACCTTCCCCACTCACTGAAACACATTCCCCACACACTGAAACACCTTCCCCACAAACTGAAATACCTTCCCAAGACACTGAAACACCTTCCCCACACACTGAAACCCCTTCCCCACACACTGAAACCCCTTCCCCACACACTGAAACACATCCCCACACAATGAAACCCATTCCTCTCACAGTGAACCCCTTCCCCACACACTGAAACCCCTTCCTCACACACTGAAACTCATCCCCACACACTGAAACCCCTTCCCCACACACTGAAACCCCTTCCCCACATACCGATACCCCTTTCCCACACACTGAAACACCTTCCCCACACACTGAAACACCTTCCCCACACACTGAAACCCCTTCCCCACACACTGAAACCCCTTCCGCACACAGTTAAACCCTTCCCCACACACTGAAACACCTTCCCCACACACTGAAGCCCCTTCCACACACACACTTAAACACATCCCCACACACTGAAACGCCTTCCACACACACTGAATCCCCTTCCCCACACATTGAATCCCCTTCCCCCACATTGAAACCATTCCCAACACTCTGAAACCCCTTCCCCACATACTGAAACCCATTCCCCACACACTGAAACCCTTCCCCACACTCTGAAACCCCTTCCCCACACACTGAAACACCTTCCCCACACACTGAAACACCTTCCCCACACACTGAAACCCCTTCCCCACACACTGAAACAGCTTCCCCACGCACTTATTCCCCTTCCACACACACTGAAACCTATCCCCACAAACTGAAACCCCTTCCCCACACACTGAAACCCCGTCCCCACACACTGATACTCCTTCCACACACACTGAATTCCATCCCCACACACTGAAACCCATCCCCACACACTGAAACACCTTCCCCACACACTGAAACCCCTTCCGCACACACTGAAACCCATCCCGACACACTGAAACCCATCCCCACACACTGAAACCCATCCCCACACACTGAAACACCTTCCCCACACACTGAAACTCCTTCCACACACACTGAATTCCATCCCCACACACTGACACCCATCCCCACACACTGAAACAACTTCCCCACACACTGAAACCCCTTCCGCACACACTGAAACCCATCCCGACACACTGAAACCCATCCCCACACACTGAAACCCATCCCGACACACTGAAACCCATCCCCACAAACTGAAACCCTTCCCCACCCACTGAAACACAGTCCCCACACATTGACACACATCCCCACACACTGAAACACCTTCCCCACACACTGAAACTCCTTTCACACACACTGAAACACATTCCCCACACACTGAAACCACTTCCACACACTGAAACACACTCCCCACACACTGAAACCCCTTCTGCACACACTAAAACCCATCCCCACACACTAAAACCCATCCCCACACACTGAAACCCCACCACCACTCACTGAAACCCCTTCCCCACATACTGAAAGCCATTCCCCACACACCTAAACACATCCCCACACTCTGAAACACCTTTCCCACACACTGAAACCCCTTCCGCAAACACTGAAACCCATGCCCACACACTGAAACCCATGCCCACAGACTGAAACCCATCCCCGCACACTGAAACAACTTCCCCACACACTGAAACCCTTCCCCACACACTGAAACACATCCCCACACACTGAAACACATCCCCACACACAGAAACACCTTCCCCGCACACTGAAACACCTTCCCTACACACTGAAATACCTTCCCCAGACATTGAAACACCTTCCCCACACACTGAAACCCCTTCCCCACACACTGAAACCCCTTCCCCACACACTGAAACACATCCCCACACAATAAAACCCCTTCCCCACACGCTGAAGTACATCCCCACACTCTGAAACACTTTTCCCACACACTGAAAACCCTTCCCCACACAATGAAACCCATTCCTCTCACAGTGAAACCCTTCCCCACACACTGAAACTCCTTCCTCACACACTGAATCTCATCCCCACACACTGAAACCCCTTCCCCACACACTGAAACCCCTTCCGCACACACTGAAACCCCTTCCACACACAATGAAACCCCTTCCCCACACACTGAAACCCCTTCCCCACATACTGATACCCCATTCCCACACACTGAAACACCTTCCCCACACACTGAAACGCATTCCGCACACACTGAATCCCCTTCCCCACACACTGAATCCCCTTCCCCCACATTGAAACCATTCCCCACACTCTGAAACCCCTTCCCCACATACTGAAACCCCTTCCCCACACACTGAAACCCTTCCCCACACTCTGAAACCCCTTCCCCACACACTGAAACACCTTCCCCACACACTGAAACCCCTTCCCCAAACACTGAAACCCCTTCCCCACACACTGAAACAGCTTCCCCACGCACTGATTCCCCTTCCACACACACTAAAACCTATCGCCACACACTGAAACCCCTTCCCCACACACTGAAAACCATCCCCAGACACTGAAACCCCTTCCCCACACACTGAAACCCCGTCCCCACAAACTGATACTCCTTCCACACACACTGAACTCCATCCCCACACACTGAAACCCATCCCCACACACTGAAACACCTTCCCCACACACTGAAACCCCTTCCGCAAACACTGAAACCCATCCCGACACACTGAAACCCCTTCCACACACTGAAACACATCCCCACACACTGAAACACCTTCCCCACACACTGAAACCCCTTCCGCACACACTGAAACCCATCCCCACACACTGAAACACATCCCCACACACTGAAACCCATCCCCACACACTGAAACAACTTCCCCACAAACTGAAACCCTTCCCCACCCACTGAAACACAGTCCCCACACATTGACACACATCCCCACACACTGCAACACCTTCCCCACACACTGAAACACCTTCCACACACACTGAAACCCATTCCCCACACACTGAAACCACTTCCACACACTGAAACACATTCCCCACACACTGAAACCCCTTCCGCACAAACTAAAACCCATCCCCACACACTGAAACCCCACCACCACTCACTGAAACCCCTTCCCCACATACTGAAAAACCCTTCCCCACACACTGAAACCCTTCCCCACACTCTGAAACCCCTTCGCCACACACTGAAACACCTTCCCCACACACTGAAACCCCTTCCCCAAACACTGAAACCCCTTCCCCACACACTGAAACAGCTTCCCCACGCACTTATTCCCCTTCCACACACACTAAAACCTATCCCCACACACTGAAACCCCTTCCCCACACACTGAAAACCATCCCCAGACACTGAAACCCCTTCCCCACACACTGAAACCCCGTCCCCACAAACTGATACTCCTTCCACACACACTGAACTCCATCCCCACACACTGAAACCCATCCCCACACACTGAAACACCTTCCCCACACACTGAAACACCTTCCCCACACACTGAAACCCCTTCCGCAAACACTGAAACCCATCCCGACACACTGAAACCCATCCCCACACACTGAAACCCATCCCCACACACTGAAACACCTTCCCCACACACTGAAACCCCTTCCGCACACACTGAAACCCATCCCCACACACTGAAACCCATCCCCACACACTGAAACCCATCCCCACACACTGAAACAACTTCCCCACAAACTGAAACCCTTCCCCACCCACTGAAACACAGTCCCCACACATTGACACACATCCCCACACACTGAAACACCTTCCCCACACACTGAAACACCTTCCACACACACTGAAACCCATTCCCCACACACTGAAACCACTTCCACACACTGAAACACATTCCCCACACACTGAAACCCCTTCCGCACAAACTAAAACCCATCCCCACACTCTGAAACCCCACTACCACTCACTGAAACCCCTTCCCCACACACTGAAAGCCATTCCCCACACACCTAAACTCATCCCCACACACCTAAACACATCCCCACACACTGAAACCTCTTCTGCAAACACTGAAACCCATGCCCACATACTGAAACCCATCCCCACACACTGAAACCCATCCCCACACACTGAAACAACTTCCCCACACACTGAAACCCTTCCCCACACACTGAAACACATCCCCACACACTGAAACACATCCCCACACACAGAAACACCTTCCCCACACACTGAAACACCTTCCCCACACACTGAAACACATTCCCCACACACTGAAATACCTTCCCCACACACTGAAACACCTTCCCCACACACTGAAATCCCTTCCCCACACACTGAAACACCTTCCCCACACACTGAAACAACTTCCCCACACACTGAAACCCCTTCCCCAAACACTGAAACAGCTTCCCCACACACTGTAACCCTTCCCCACACACAGAAACAATTCCCCACACACTGAAAACCCTTCCCCACAAACAGATACCCCTGCCCCACACAATGAAACCCCTTCCGCACACACTGAAACCCTTCTCCACACACTGAAACCCCTTCCCCACACACTGAAACCCCTTCCCCACACACTGAAGCCCCTCCCCACACAATGAAACCCTTTCCCCACATAGTGAAACCCCTTCCCCACACACTGAAACAACTTCCCCACACACTGAAACCCCTTCCGCAAACAGTTAAACAATTCCCCACACACTGAAACCCCTTCCCCACACAATGAAATCCCTTCCCCACACACTGAAACCCCTTCCCTACACACTGAAACACCTTCCGCACACAACAAAACACCTTCCACACACAATGAAACACCTTCCCCACACACTGAATCCCCTTCCCCACACAATGAAACCCATCCCGAAACTCTGAAACCCCTTCCCCACACATTGTAACACCTTCCCCACACACTAAAACCCCTTCCCCACACACTGAAACCCCTTCCCCACACCCTGAAACCACTTCCCACACACTGAAACCGATCTCCACACACTGAAACCCTGCCCCACACACTGAAACCCCTTCCCCACACAATGAAACACATCCCCACACTCTGAAACACCTTCCCCACACACTGTAACCCCCGCCGCAAACACTGAAACCCATCCCCACACACTGAAACCTCGTCCCCACGCAATGTAACCCTTCCCCACACACAGAAACACTTCCCCAAACACTGAAACCCCTTCCCCACAAACTGAAACACCTTCCCCACACACTAAAACCCTACCCCACACAGTGAAACCCCTTCACCACACACTGATACCCCTTCCCCACACACTGAAACCCTTCCCCACTCACTGAAACCCATTCCCCACATAGTGAAACCCCTTCCCCACACACTGAAACACCTTCCCCACACACTGAAACCCCTTCCGCACACAGTTAAACAATTCCCCACACACTGAAACCCCTTCCCCACACACTGAAATCCCTTCCCCACACACTGAAACCCCTTCCCGACACACTGAAACACCTTCCACACCCAATGAAACACCTTCCCCACACAATGAAACACCTTCCCCACACACTGAATCCCCTTCCCCACATACTGAAACCCCTTCCGCACACAATGAAACACCTTCCCCACACACTGAAACACCTTCCGCACACACTGAAACCCCTTCCCCACACACTGAAACCACTTCCGCACACACTGAAACATCTTCCCCACACACTGAAACCACTTCCCCACACACTAAAACCCCTTCCGCACACAGTGAAACCCTTCCCAACACACTGAAGCACCTTTCCCACACACTGAAACACATCCCCACACACTGAAACCCCTTCCCCACACACTGAAACACATCCCCACACACTGAAACGCCTTCCCCACACACTGAAACACATCCCCACACACTGAAAAGCTTCCCCACACACTGAAACACCTTCCGCATACCTTGAATCCCTTCCCCACACACTGAAACACCTTCCCCACACACTGAAACACATCCCTACACACAGAAGCCCCTTCCCCACACACTGAAACCCCTTCCGCACACACTGAAACACCTTCACCACATACTGAAACCCCTTCCCCACACACTGAAACCCCTTCCGCACACACTGAAACCCCATCCGCAAACACTGAAACACCTTTCCCACAAACTGAAACACCTTCCCCACACTCTGAAACCCCTTCCCCACACACTGAAACACATCCCCACACACTGAAACCCCTTCCTCACACACTGAAACACATCCCCACACACTGAAAACTTTCCCCACACACTGAAACACCTTCCGCACACCATGAATCCCTTCCCCACAGACTGAAACCCCTTCCCCACACACTGAAACACATCCCCACACACAGAAACCCCTTCCCCCAACACTGAAACCCCTTCCGCACACACTGAAACACCTTCCCCACATACTGAAACCCCTTCCCCGCACACTGAAATCTCTTCCGCACACACTGAAACCCCTTCCGCACACACTGAAACACCTTCCCCACACACTGAAACACCTTCCCCACACTCTGAAACCCCTTCCCCATACACTGAAACACATTCCGCACACACTGAAACACCTTCCCCACACACTGAAACACATCCCCACACACTGAAACCCCTTCCCGAAACACTGAAACCCATTCCCCCCACACTGAAACCCTTCCCCACATTCTGTAACCCCTTCCCCACTCACTGAAACCCATTCCCCACACACTGAAACCCATCCTGACACTCTGAAACCCCTTCCCCACACAGTGTAACACCTTCCCCACACACTGAAACCCCTTCCCCACACACTGAAACCCCTTCCCCACACCCTGAAACCACTTCCCACACACTGAAACCCATCCCCACACACTGAAACCCTACCCCACACACAGAAACTCCTGCCCCACACACTGAAACCCCTTCCCCACACAATGAAACACATCCCCACACTCTGAAACACCTTCCCCACACACTGTAGCCCCTTCCGCACACACTGAAACCCATCCCCACACACTAAAACCCTTCCCCACACACTGAAACCCCTTCACCACACACTGAAACCCCTTCCCCACACACTGAAACACCTTCCCCACACACTGAAACTCCTTCCGCACACAGTTAAACAATTCCCCACACACTGAAACCCCTTCCGCACACACTGAAACCCCTTCCCTCCACACTGAAACACCTTCTGCACCCAATGAAACACCTTCCCCACCCAATGAAACACCTTCCCCACACACTGAATCCCCTTCCCCACATATTGAAACCCCTTCCGCACACAATGACACACCTTCCCCACACACAGAAACCCCTTCCGCACACACTGAAACACCTTCCGCACACACTGAAACCCCTTCCCCACACACTGAAACCCTTTTCCCACACACCGAAACCCCTTCCGCACACACGGAAACATCTTCCCCACACACTGAAACCACTTCCCCACACACTAAAACCCCTTCCGCACACAGTGAAACCCTTCCCAACACACTGAAGCACCTTGCCCACACACTGAAACACATCCCCACACACTGAAACCCCTTCCCCACACACTGAAACACATCCCCACACACTGAAACCCCTTCCCCACACACTGAAACACCTTCCGCACCCAATGAAACACCTTCCCCACACAATGAAACACCTTAACCACACACTGAATCCCCTTCCCCACATACTGAAACCCCTTCCGCACACAATGACACACCTTCCCCACACACAGAAACCCCTTCCCCACACACTGAAACACCTTCCCCACACACTGAAACCCCTTCCCCACACACTGAAACCCTTTTCCCACACACTGAAACCCCTTCCGCACACACTGAAACATCATCCCCACACACTGAAACCAATTCCCCACACACTAAAACCCCTTCCGCACACAGTGAAACCCTTCCCAACACACTGAAGCACCTTGCCCACACACTGAAACACATCCCCACACACTGAAACCCCTTCCCCACTCACAGAAACACATCCCCACACACTGAAACCCCTTCCCCACAAACTGAAACACATCCCCACACACTGGAAATCTTCCCCACACACTGAAACACCTTCCGCATACCTTGAATCCCTTCCCCACACACTGAAACACCTTCCCCACACACTGAAACACATCCCGACACACAGAAACCCCTTCCCCACACACTGAAACCCCTTCCGCACACACTGAAACCCCTTCTGCACACACTGAAACACCTTTCCCACAAACTGAAACACCTTCCCCACACTCTGAAACCCCTTCTGCACACACTGAAACATCTTCTGCACACACTGAAACACCTTCCCCACACACTGAAACCAATCCCCACACACTGAAACCCTACCCCACACACAGAAACCCCTGCCCCACACACTGAAACCCCTTCCCCACACAATGAAACACATCCCCACACTCTGAAACACCTTCCCCACACACTGTAACCCCTTCTGCACACACTGAAACCTCTTCCCCACACACTGAAACCCCGTCCCCACGCAATGTAACCCTTCCCCACACACAGAAACACTTCCCCAAACACTGAAACCCCTTCCCCACAAACTGAAACCCCTTCCCTACAAACTGAAACCCCTTCCCCACACACTAAAACCCTTCCCCACACACTGAAACCCCTTCACCACACACTGAAACCCCTTCCCCACACACCGAAACACCTTCCCCACACACTGAAACCCCTTCCGCACACAGTTAAACAATTCCCCACATACTGAAACCCCTTCCCCACACTCTGAAACCCCTTCCGCACACACTGAAACCCCTTCCCTACACACTGAAACACCTTCCGCACCCAATGAAACACCTTCCCCACACAATGAAACACCTTCCCCACACACTGAATCCCCTTCCCCACATACTGAAACCCCTTCCGCACACAATGACACACCTTCACCACACACAGAAACCCCTTCCCCACACACGGAAACACCTTCTGCACACACTGAAACCCCTTCCCCACACACTGAAACCCTTTTCCCACACACTGAACCTCCTTCCGCACACACTGAAACATCTTCCCCACACACTGAAACCACTTCCCCACACACTAAAACCCCTTCCGCACACAGTGAAACCCTTCCCAACACACTGAAGCACCTTGCCCACACACTGAAACACATCCCCACACACTGAAACCCCTTCCCCACACACAGAAACACATCCCCACACACTGAAACCCCTTCCCCACACACTGAAACACATCCCCACACACTGGAAATATTCCCCACACACTGAAACACCTTCCGCATACCTTGAATCCCTTCCCCACACACTGAAACACCTTCCCCACACACTGAAACACATCCCTACACACAGAAACCCCTTCCCCACACACTGAAACCCCTTCCGCACACACTGAAACCCCTTCTGCACACACTGAAACACCTTTCCCACAAACTGAAACACCTTCCCCACACTCTGAAACCCCTTCTGCACACACTGAAACATCTTCTGCACACAATGAAACCCCTTCCCCACACACTGAAGACATTCCCCCCACACTGAACCCCTTCCCCACACTCTGAAACCCCTTCCGCACACACTGAAACCACTTCCCCACACACTGAAACCACTTCCCCACACACTGAAACCCATCCCGACACTCTGAAACCCCTTCCCCACACAGTGAAACCCCTTCCCCACACAGTGAAACACCTTCCCCACACACTGAAACACATCCCCACACACTGCAACCCATCCCCACACACTGAAACACCTTCCCCACACTCTGAAACCCCTTCCCCACACACTGAAACACATCCCCATATTCTGAAACACCTTCCCCACACACTGTAACCCCTTCCGCACACACTGAAACCCATCCCCACACACTGAAACCCATCCCCACACACTGAAGCACATCCCCACGCTCTGAAACACCTTCCCGACACACTGAAACCCCTTCCCCACACACAGCAACAGCTTCCCCACACACTGAAACACCTTTCCCACACACTGTAACACCTTCCGCACACACTGAAGCCCATCCCCACACACTGAAACCCATGCCCACACACTGAAACACCTTCCCCACACTCTGAAACAACTTCCCCACACACTGAAACCCCTTCTGCACACAATGAAACCCATCCGCACAATCTGAAACCCAACCACACACACTGAAACCCCTTCCCCACACACTGAAACCCCTTCCCCACACACTGAAACACTTCCCCACACACTGAAACACCTTCCCCACACACTGAATGCCCTTCCGCACACACTGAAACACCTTCCCCACACACTGAAACACATCCCCACACACAGAAACACATCCCCACACACAGAAACCCCTTCCGCACACACTGAAACACCTTCCCCACATACTGAAACCCCTTCCCCACACACTGAAATCTCTTCCGCACACACTGAAACCCCTTCCGCACACACTGAAACACCTTCCCCACACACTGAAACACCTTCCCCACACTCTGAAACCCCTTCCCCATACACTGAAACACATTCCGCACACACTGAAACACCTTCCCCACACACTGAAACACATCCCCACACACTGAAACCCCTTCCCGAAACACTGAAACCCATTCCCCCCACACTGAAACCCTTCCCCACACTCTGTAACCCCTTCCCCACTCACTGAAACCCATTCCCCACACACTGAAACCCATCCTGACACTCTGAAACCCCTTCCCCACACAGTGTAACACCTTCCCCACACACTGAAACCCCTTCCCCACACACTGAAACCCCTTCCCCACACCCTGAAACCACTTCCCACACACTGAAACCCATCCCCACACACTGAAACCCTGCCCCACACACAGAAACCCCTGCCCCACACACTGAAACCCCTTCCCCACACAATGAAACACATCCCCACACTCTGAAACACCTTCCCCACACACTGTAGCCCCTTCCGCACACACTGAAACCCATCCCCACACACTGAAACCCCGTCCCCACGCAATGTAACCCTTCCCCACACACAGAAACACTTCCCCAAACACTGAAACCCCTTCCCCACAAACTGAAACCCCTTCCCTACAGTTGAAACCCCTTCCCCACACACTAAAACCCTTCCCCACACACTGAAACCCCTTCACCAGCACTGAAACCCCTTCCCCACACACTGAAACACCTTCCCCACACACTGAAACCCCTTCCGCACACAGTTAAACAATTCCCCACACACTGAAACCCCTTCCCCACACACTGAAACCCCTTCCGCACACACTGAAACCCCTTCCCTCCACACTGAAACACCTTCCGCACCCAATGAAACACCTTCCCCACCCAATGAAACACCTTCCCCACATACTGAATCCCCTTCCCCACATATTGAAACCCCTTCCGCACACAATGACACACCTTCCCCACACACAGAAACCCGTTCCGCACACACTGAAACACCTTCCGCACACACTGAAACCCCTTCCCCACACACTGAAACCCTTTTCCCACACACCGAAACCCCTTCCGCACACACGGAAACATCTTCCCCACACACTGAAACCACTTCCCCACACACTAAAACACCTTCCGCACACAGTGAAACCCTTCCCAACACACTGAAGCACCTTGCCCACACACTGAAACACATCCACACACACTGAAACCCCTTCCCCACACACTGAAACACATCCCCACACACTGAAACCCCTTCCCCACACACTGAAACACATCCCCACACACTGAAAATCTTCCCCACACACTGAAACACCTTCCGCATACCTTGAATCCCTTCCCCACACACTGAAACACCTTCCCCACACACTGAAACACATCCCTACACACAGAAACCCCTTCCCCAAACACTGAAACCCCTTCTGCACACACTGAAACACCTTCACCACAAACTGAAACCCCTTCCCCACACACTGAAACCCCTTCCGCACATACTGAAACCCCTTCCACACACACTGAAACACCTTTCCCACAAACTGAAACACCTTCCCCACACTCTGAAACCCCTTCCGCACACACTGAAACATCTTCTGCACACACTGAAACACCTTCCCCACACACTGAAACCCCTTCCCCACACACTGAAGACATTCCCCCCACACTGAACCCCTTCCCCACACTCTGAAACCCCTTCCGCACACACTGAAACCTCTTCCCCACACACTGAAACCACTTCCCCACACACTGAAACCGATCCCGACACTCTGAAACCCCTTCCCCACACAGTGAAACCCCTTCCCCACACAGTGAAACACCTTCCCCACACACTGAAATACATCCCCACACACTGCAACCCATCCCCACACACTGAAACACCTTCCCCACACACTGAAACCCCTTCCCCACACACTGAAACACATCCCCATATTCTGAAACATCTTCCCCACACACTGTAACCCCTTCCGCACACACTGAAACCCATCCCCACACACTGAAACCCATCCCCACACACTGAAACTCATTCCCCACACACTGAAGCCCTTCCCCACACACTGAAACACATCCCCATACAATGAAGCACATCCCCACGCACTGAAACACCTTCCCCACACACTGAAACTCCTTCCCCACACACTGCAACAGCTTCCCCACACACTGAAACACCTTTCCCACACACTGTAACACCTTCCGCACACACTGAAGCCCATCCCCACACACTGAAACCCATGCCCACACACTGAAACACCTTCCCCACACTCTGAAACAACTTCCCCACACACTGAAACCCCTTCCGCAGACAATGAAACCCATCCGCACAAACTGAAACCCATCCACACACACTGAAACCCCTTCCCCACACACTGAAACCCCTTCCCTGCACACTGAAACACTTCCCCACACACTGAAACACCTTCCCCACACACTGAAAGCCCTTCCGCACACACTGAAACACCTTCCCCACACACTGAAACCCATCCCCACACACTGAAACCCATCCCCACACACTGAAACACATTCACCACACACTGAAACCCTTCCCCACACACTGAAACACATCCCCACACACTGAAAAACATCTCCATACACTGATACACCTCCGCCACACACTGAAACCCCTTCCCCACACACACTGAAACACCTTGCCCACACACTGAAACAACTACCCCACACACTGGATCTCTTCCCCACACACTGAAACCCCTTCCCCACACACTGAAACAGCTTCCCCACACACTGAAACCCCTTCCCCACACACACTGAAACACCTTCTCCACACACTGAAACCCCTTCCCCACACACTGAAACCCCTTCCCCACACCCTGAAACCACTTCCCACACACTGAAACCAATCCCCACACACTGAAACCCTACCCCACACACAGAAACCCCTGCCCCACACACTGAAACCCCTTCCCCACACAATGAAACACATCCCCACACTCTGAAACACCTTCCCCACACACTGTAACCCCTTCCGCACACACTGAAACCCATCCCCACACACTGAAACCCCGTCCCCACGCAATGTAACCCTTCCCCACACACAGAAACACTTCCCCAAACACTGAAACCCCTTCCCCACAAACTGAAACCCCTTCCCTACAAACTGAAACCCCTTCCCCACGCACTAAAACCCTTCCCCACACACTGAAATCCCTTCACCACACACTGAAACCCCTTCCCCACACACCGAAACACCTTCCCCACACACTGAAACCCCTTCCGCACACAGTTAAACAATTCCCCACATACTGAAACCCCTTCCCCACACTCTGAAACCCCTTCCGCACACACTGAAACCCCTTCCCTACACACTGAAACACCTTCTGCACCCAATGAAACACCTTCCCCACACAATGAAACACCTTCCCCACACACTGAATCCCCTTCCCCACATACTGAAACCCCTTCCGCACACAATGACACACCTTCCCCACACACAGAAACCCCTTCCCCACACACTGAAACACCTTCCGCACACACTGAAACCCTTTTCCCACACACTGAAACCCTTTTCCCACACACTGAAACCCCTTCCGCACACACTGAAACCCCTTCTGCACACACTGAAACACCTTTCCCACAAACTGAAACACCTTCCCCACACTCTGAAACCCCTTCTGCACACACTGAAACACCTTCTGCACACACTGAAACACCTTCCCCACACACTGAAACCAATCCCCACACACTGAAACCCTACCCCACACACAGAAACCCCTGCCCCACACACTGAAACCCCTTCCCCACACAATGAAACACATCCCCACACTCTGAAACACCTTCCCCACACACTGTAACCCATTCCGCACACACTGAAACCCATCCCCACACACTGAAACCCCGTCCCCACGCAATGTAACCCTTCCCCACACACAGAAACACTTCCCCAAACACTGAAACCCCTTCCCCACAAACTGAAACCCCTTCCCTACAAACTGAAACCCCTTCCCCACACACTAAAACCCTTCCCCACACACTGAAACCCCTTCACCACACACTGAAACCCCTTCCCCACACACCGAAACACCTTCCCCACACACTGAAACCCCTTCCGCACACAGTTAAACAATTCCCCACATACTGAAACCCCTTCCCCACACTCTGAAACCCCTTCCGCACACACTGAAACCCCTTCCGCACACACTGAAACCCCTTCTGCACACACTGAAACACCTTTCCCACAAACTGAAACACCTTCCCCACACTCTGAAACCCCTTCTGCACACACTGAAACATCTTCTGCACACACTGAAACACCTTCCCCACACACTGAAACACATCCCCACACACTGAAACCCCTTCCCCACACACTGAAGACATTCCCCCCACACTGAACCCCTTCCCCACACTCTGAAACCCCTTCCACACACACTGTAACCACTTCCCCACACACTGAAACCACTTCCCCACACACTGAAACCCATCCCGACACTCTTAAACCCCTTCCCCACACAGTGAAACCCATTCCCCACACAGTGAAACACCTTCCCCACACACTGAAACACATCCCCACACACTGCAACCCATCCCCACACACTGAAACCCCTTCCGCACACACTGAAACCCCTTCCCCACACACTGAAACACATCCCCATATTCTGAAACACCTTCCCCACACACTGTAACCCCTTCCGCACACACTGAAACCCATCCCCACACACTGAAACCCATCCCCACACACTGAAGCACATCCCCACGCACTGAAACACCTTCCCGACACACTGAAACCCCTTCCCCACACACTGCAACAGCTTCCCCACACACTGAAACACCTTTCCCACACACTGTAACACCTTCCGCACACACTGAAGCCCATCCCCACACACTGAAACCCATGCCCACTCACTGAAACACCTTCCCCACACACTGAAACAACTTCCCCACACACTGAAACCCCTTCCGCACACAATGAAACCCATCCGCACAATCTGAAACCAAACCACACACACTGAAACCCCTTCCCCACACACTGAAACACCTTCCCCACACACTGAAACACTTCCCCACACACTGAAACACCTTCCCCACACACTGAATGCCCTTCTGCACACACTGAAACACCTTCCCCACACACTGAAACACATCCTCACACACAGAAACCCCTTCCCCCAACACTGAAACCCCTTCCGCACACACTGAAACACCTTCCCCACATACTGAAACCCCTTCCCCACACACTGAAATATCTTCCGCACACACTGAAACCCCTTCCGCACACACTGAAACACCTTCCCCACACACTGAAACCCCTTCCCCACACTCTGAAACCCCTTCCCCATACACAGAAACACATTCCGCACACACTGAAACACCTTCCCCACACACTGAAACACATCCCCACACACTGAAACCCCTTCCCGAAACACTGAAACCCATTCCCCCCACACTGAAACCCTTCCCCACACTCTGTAACCCCTTCCCCACTCACTGAAACCCATTCCCCACACACTGAAACCCATCCTGACACTCTGAAGCCCCTTCCCCACACAGTGTAACACCTTCCCCACACACTGAAACCCCTTCCCCACACACTGAAACCCCTTCCCCACACCCTGAAACCACTTCCCACACACTGAAACCCATCCCCACACACTGAAACCCTACCCCACACACAGAAACCCCTGCCCCACACACTGAAACCCCTTCCCCACACAATGAAACACATCCCCACACTCTGAAACACCTTCCCCACACACTGTAGCCCCTTCCGCACACACTGAAACCCATCCCCACACACTGAAACCCCGTCCCCACGCAATGTAACCCTTCCCCACACACAGAAACACTTCCCCAAACACTGAAACCCCTTCCCCACAAACTGAAACCCCTTCCCTACAGTTGAAACCCCTTCCCCACACACTAAAACCCTTCCCCACACACTGAAAAGCCTTCACCAGCACTGAAACCCCTTCCCCACACACTGAAACACCTTCCCCACACACTGAAACCCCTTCCGCACACAGTTAAACAATTCCCCACACACTGAAACCCCTTCCCCACACACTGAAACCCCTTCCGCACACACTGAAACCCCTTCCCTCCACACTGAAACACCTTCCGCACCCAATGAAACACCTTCCCCACCCAATGAAACACCTTCCCCACACACTGAATCCCCTTCCCCACATATTGAAACGCCTTCCGCACACAATGACACACCTTCCCCACACACAGAAACCCCTTCCGCACACACTGAAACACCTTCCGCACACACTGAAACCCCTTCCCCACACACTGAAACCCTTTTCCCACACACCGAAACCCCTTCCGCACACACGGAAACATCTTCCCCACACACTGAAACCACTTCCCCACACACTAAAACCCCTTCCGCACACAGTGAAACCCTTCCCAACACACTGAAGCACCTTGCCCACACACTGAAACACATCCCCACACACTGAAACCCCTTCCCCACACACTGAAACACATCCCCACACACTGAAACCCCTTCCCCACACACTGAAACACATCCCCACACACTGAAAATCTTCCCCACACACTGAAACACATTCCGCATACCTTGAATCCCTTCCCCACACACTGAAACACCTTCCCCACACACTGAAACACATCCCTACACACAGAAACCCCTTCCCCAAACACTGAAACCCCTTCCGCACACACTGAAACACCTTCACCACAAACTGAAACCCCTTCCCCACACACTGAAACCCCTTCCGTACATACTGAAAGCCCTTCCGCACACACTGAAACACCTTTCCCACAAACTGAAACACCTTCCCCACACTCTGAAACCCCTTCCGCACACACTGAAACATCTTCTGCACACACTGAAACACCTTCCCCACACACAGAAACCCCTTCCCCACACACTGAAGACATCCCCCCACACTGAACCCCTTCCCCACACTCTGAAACCCCTTCCGCACACACTGAAACCACTTCCCCACACACTGAAACCACTTCCCCACACACTGAAACCCATCCCGACACTCTGAAACCCCTTCCCCACACAGTGAAACCCCTTCCCCACACAGTGAAACACCTTCCCCACACACTGAAATACATCCCCACACACTGCAACCCATCCCCACACACTGAAACACCTTCCCCACACACTGAAACCCCTTCCCCACACACTGAAACACATCCCCATATTCTGAAACATCTTCACCACACACTGTAACCCCTTCCGCACACACTGAAACCCATCCCCACACACTGAAACTCATTCCCCACACACTGAAACTCATTCCCCACACACTGAAGCCCTTCCCCACACACTGAAACACATCCCCATACAATGAAGCACATCCCCACGCACTGAAACTCCTTCCCCACACACTGCAACAGCTTCCCCACACACTGAAACACCTTTCCCACACACTGTAACACCTTCCGCACACACTGAAGCCCATCCCCACACACTGAAACCCATGCCCACACACTGAAACACCTTCCCCACACTCTGAAACAACTTCCCCACACACTGAAACCCCTTCCGCAGACAATGAAACCCATCCGCACAAACTGAAACCCATCCACACACACTGAAACCCCTTCCCCACACACTGAAACCCCTTCCCTGCACACTGAAACACTTCCCCACACACTGAAACACCTTCCCCACACACTGAAAGCCCTTCCGCACACACTGAAACACCTTCCCCACACACTGAAACCCATCCCCACACACTGAAACCCATCCCCACACACTGAAACACATTCACCACACACTGAAACCCTTCCCCACACACTGAAACACATCCCCACACACTGAAAAACATCTCCATACACTGATACACCTCCCCCACACACTGAAACCCCTTCCCCACACACACTGAAACACCTTGCCCACACACTGAAACAACTACCCCACACGCTGGATCTCTTCCCCACACACTGAAACCCCTTCCCCACACACTGAAACAGCTTCCCCACACACTGAAACCCCTTCCCCACACACACTGAAACACCTTCTCCACACACTGAAACCCCTTCCCCACACACTGAAACCCCTTCCCCACACCCTGAAACCACTTCCCACACACTGAAACCAATCCCCACACACTGAAACCCTACCCCACACACAGAAACCCCTGCCCCACACACTGAAACCCCTTCCCCACACAATGAAACACATCCCCACACTCTGAAACACCTTCCCCACACACTGTAACCCCTTCCGCACACACTGAAACCCATCCCCACACACTGAAACCCCGTCCCCACGCAATGTAACCCTTCCCCACACACAGAAACACTTCCCCAAACACTGAAACCCCTTCCCCACAAACTGAAACCCCTTCCCTACAAACTGAAACCCCTTCCCCACACACTAAAACCCTTCCCCACACACTGAAACCCCTTCACCACACACTGAAACCCCTTCCCCACACACCGAAACACCTTCCCCACACACTAAAACCCTTCCCCACACACTGAAACACCTTCACCACAAACTGAAACCCCTTCCCCACACACTGAAACCCCTTCCGTACATACTGAAACCCCTTCCGCAAACACTGAAACACCTTTCCCACAAACTGAAACACCTTCCCCACACTCTGAAACACCTTCCGCACACACTGAAACATCTTCTGCACACACTGAAACACCTTCCCCACACACTGAAACCCCTTCCCCACACACTGAAGACATCCCCCCACACTGAACCCCTTCCCCACACTCTGAAACCCCTTCCGCACACACTGAAACCACTTCCCCACACACTGAAACCACTTCCCCACTCACTGAAACCCATCCCGACACTCTGAAACCCCTTCCCCACACAGTGAAACCCCTTCCCCACACAGTGAAACTCAATCCCCACACACTGAAATACATCCCCACACACTGCAACCCATCCCCACACACTGAAACACCTTCCCCACACACTGAAACCCCTTCCCCACACACTGAAACACGTCCCCATATTCTGAAACATCTTCCCCACACACTGTAACCCCTTCCGCACACACTGAAACCCATCCCCACACACTGAAACCCATCCCCACAAACTGAAACTCATTCCCCACACACTGAAGCCCTTCCCCACACACTGAAACACATCCCCATACAATGAAGCACATCCCCACGCACTGAAACTCCTTCCCCACACACTGCAACAGCTTCCCCACACACTGAAACACCTTTCCCACACACAGTAACACCTTCCGCACACACTGAAGCCCATCCCCACACACTGAAACCCATGCCCACACACTGAAACCTCTTCCCCACACTCTGAGACAACTTCCCCACACACTGAAACCCCTTCCGCAGACAATGAAACCCATCCGCACAAACTGAAACCCATCCACACACACTGAAACCCCTTCCCCACACACTGAAACCCCTTCCCTGCACACTGAAACACCTTCCACACACACTGAAACACCTTCCCCACACACTGAAAGCCCTTCCGCACATACTGAAACACCTTCCCCACACACTGAAACCCATCCCCACACACTGAAACCCATCCCCACACACTGAAACACATTCACCACACACTGAAACCCTTCCCCACACACTGAAACACATCCCCACACACTGAAAAACATCTCCATACACTGATACACCTCCCCCACACACTGAAACCCCTTCCCCACACACACTGAAACACCTTGCCCACACACTGAAACAACTACCCCACACACTGGATCTCTTCCCCACACACTGAAACCCCTTCCCCACACACTGAAACAGCTTCCCCACACACTGAAACCCCTTCCCCACACACACTGAAACACCTTCTCCACACACTGAAACCCCTTCCCCACACACTGAAACCCCTTCCCCACACCCTGAAACCACTTCCCACACACTGAAACCAATCCCCACACACTGAAACCCTACCCCACACACAGAAACCCCTGCCCCACACACTGAAACCCCTTCCCCACACAATGAAACACATCCCCACACTCTGAAACACCTTCCCCACACACTGTAACCCCTTCCGCACACACTGAAACCCATCCCCACACACTGAAACCCCGTCCCCACGCAATGTAACCCTTCCCCACACACAGAAATACTTCCCCAAACACTGAAACCCCTTCCCCACAAACTGAAACCCCTTCCCTACAAACTGAAACCCCTTCCCCACACACTAAAACCCTTCCCCACACACTGAAACACTTCCCCACACACTGAAACACCTTCCCCACACACTGAATGCCCTTCCGCACACACTGAAACACCTTCCCCACACACTGAAACACATCCCCACACACAGAAACCCCTTCCCCCAACACTGAAACCCCTTCCGCACACACTGAAACACCTTCCCCACATACTGAAACCCCTTCCCCACACACTGAAATCTCTTCCGCACACACTGAAACCCCTTCCGCACACACTGAAACACCTTCCCCACACACTGAAACACCTTCCCCACACTCTGAAACCCCTTCCCCATACACTGAAACACATTCCGCACACACTGAAACACCTTCCCCACACACTGAAACACATCCCCACACACTGAAACCCCTTCCCGAAACACTGAAACCCATTCCCCCCACACTGAAACCCTTCCCCACACTCTGTAACCCCTTCCCCACTCACTGAAACCCATTCCCCACACACTGAAACCCATCCTGACACTCTGAAACCCCTTCCCCACACAGTGTAACACCTTCCCCACACACTGAAACCCCTTCCCCACAAACTGAAACCCCTTCCCCACACCCTGAAACCACTTCCCACACATTGAAACCCATCCCCACACACTGAAACCCTACCCCACACACAGAAACCCCTGCCCCACACACTGAAACCCCTTCCCCACACAATGAAACACATCCCCACACTCTGAAACACCTTCCCCACACACTGTAGCCCCTTCCGCACACACTGAAACCCATCCCCACACACTGAAACCCCGTCCCCACGCAATGTAACCCTTCCCCACACACAGAAACACTTCCCCAAACACTGAAACCCCTTCCCCACAAACTGAAACCCCTTCCCTACAGTTGAAACCCCTTCCCCACACACTAAAACCCTTCCCCACACACTGAAACCCCTTCACCAGCACTGAAACCCCTTCCCCACACACTGAAACACCTTCCCCACACACTGAAACCCCTTCCGCACACAGTTAAACAATTCCCCACACACTGAAACCCCTTCCCCACACACTGAAACCCCTTCCGCACACACTGAAACCCCTTCCCTCCACACTGAAACACCTTCCGCACCCAATGAAACACCTTCCCCACCCAATGAAACACCTTCCCCACACACTGAATCCCCTTCCCCACATATTGAAACCCCTTCCGCACACAATGACACACCTTCCCCACACACAGAAACCCCTTCCGCACACACTGAAACCCCTTCCCCACACACTGAAACCCTTTTCCCACACACCGAAACCCCTTCCGCACACACGGAAACATCTTCCCCACACACTGAAACCACTTCCCCACACACTAAAACACCTTCCGCACACAGTGAAACCCTTCCCAACACACTGAAGCACCTTGCCCACACACTGAAACACATCCCCACACACTGAAACCCCTTCCCCACACACTGAAACACATCCCCACACACTGAAACCCCTTCCCCACACACTGAAACACATCCCCACACACAGAAAATCTTCCCCACACACTGAAACAACTTCCGCATACCTTGAATCCCTTCCCCACACACTGAAACACCTTCCCCACACACTGAAACACATCCCTACACACAGAAACCCCTTCCCCAAACACTGAAACCCCTTCCGCACACACTGAAACACCTTCACCACAAACTGAAACCCCTTCCCCACACACTGAAACCCCTTCCGCACATACTGAAACCCCTTCCGCACACACTGAAACACCTTTCCCACAAACTGAAACACCTTCCCCACACTCTGAAACCCCTTCCGCACACACTGAAACATCTTCTGCACACACTGAAACACCTTCCCCACACACTGAAACCCCTTCCCCACACACTGAAGACATTCCCCCACACTGAACCCCTTCCCCACACTCTGAAACCCCTTCCGCACACACTGAAACCACTTCCCCACACACTGAAACCACTTCCCCACACACTGAAACCCATCCCGACACTCTGAAACCCCTTCCCCACACAGAGAAACCCCTTCCCCACACAGTGAAACACCTTCCCCACACACTGAAATACATCCCCACACACTGCAACCCATCCCCACACACTGAAACACCTTCCCCACACACTGAAACCCCTTCCCCACACACTGAAACACATCCCCATATTCTGAAACATCTTCCCCACACACTGTAACCCCTTCCGCACACACTGAAACCCATCCCCACACACTGAAACCCATCCCCACACACTGAAACTCATTCCCCACACACTGAAGCCCTTCCCAACACACTGAAACACATCCCCATACAATGAAGCACATCCCCACGCACTGAAACACCTTCCCCACACACTGAAACTCCTTCCCACACACTGCAACAGCTTCCCCACACACTGAAACACCTTTCCCACACACTGTAACACCTTCCGCACACACTGAAGCCCATCCCCACACACTGAAACCCATGCCCACACACTGAAACACCTTCCCCACACTCTGAAACAACTTTCCCACACACTGAAACCCCTTCCGCAGACAATGAAACCCATCCGCACAAACTGAAACCCATCCACACACACTGAAACCCCTTCCCCACACACTGAAACCCCTTCCCTGCACACTGAAACACTTCCCCACACACTGAAACACCTTCCCCACACACTGAAAGCCCTTCCGCACACACTGAAACACCTTCCCCACACACTGAAACCCATCCCCACACACTGAAACCCATCCCCACACACTGAAACACATTCACCACACACTGAAACCCTTCCCCACACACTGAAACACATCCCCACACACTGAAAAACATCTCCATACACTGATACACCTCCCCCACACACTGAAACCCCTTCCCCACACACACTGAAACACCTTGCCCACACACTGAAACAACTACACCACACACTGGATCTCTTCCCCACACACTGAAACCCCTTCCCCACACACTGAAACAGCTTCCCCACACACTGAAACCCCTTCCCCACACACACTGAAACACCTTCTCCACACACTGAAACCCCTTCCCCACACACTGAAACCCCTTCCCCACACCCTGAAACCACTTCCCACACACTGAAACCAATCCCCACACACTGAAACCCTACCCCACACACAGAAACCCCTGCCCCACACACTGAAACTCCTTCCCCACACAATGAAACACATCCCCACACTCTGAAACACCTTCCCCACACACTGTAACCCCTTCCGCACAAACTGAAACCCATCCCCACACACTGAAACCCCGTCCCCACGCAATGTAACCCTTCCCCACACACAGAAAAACTTCCCCAAACACTGAAACCCCTTCCCCACAAACTGAAACCCCTTCCCTACAAACTGAAACCCCTTCCCCACACACTAAAACCCTTCCCCACACACTGAAACCCCTTCACCACACACTGAAACCCCTTCCCCACACACTGAAACACCTTCCCCACACACTGAAACCCCTTCCGCACACAGTTAAACAATTCCCCACATACTGAAACCCCTTCCCCACACTCTGAAACCCCTTCCGCACACACTGAAACCCCTTCCCTACACACTGAAACACCTTCCGCTCACAATGAAACACCTTCCCCACACAATGAAACACCTTCCCCACACACTGAATCCCCTTCCCCAAATACTGAAACCCCTTCCGCACACAATGACACACCTTCCCCACACACAGAAACCCCTTCCCCACACACTGAAACACCTTCCGCACACACTGAAACCCCTTCCCCACACACTGAAACCCTTTTCCCACACACTGAAACCCCTTCCGCACACACTGAAACATCTTCCCCACACACTGAAACCACTTCCCCACACACTAAAACCCCTTCCGCACACAGTGAAACCCTTCCCAACACACTGAAGCACCTTGCCCACACACTGAAACACATCCCCACACACTGAAACCCCTTCCCCACACACTGAAACACATCCCCACACACTGAAACCCCTTCCCCACACACTGAAACACATCCCCACACACTGAAAATCTTCCCCACACACTGAAACACCTTCCGCATACCTTGAATCCCTTCCCCACACACTGAAACACCTTCCCCACACACTGAAACACATCCCTACACAGAGAAACCCCTTCCCCACACACTGAAACCCCTTCCGCACACACTGAAACCCCTTCTGCACACACTGAAACACCTTTCCCACAAACTGAAACACCTTTCCCACAAACTGAAACACCTTCCCCACACTCTGAAACCCCTTCTGCACACACTGAAACATCTTCTGCACACACTGAAACACCTTCCCCACACACTGAAACACATCCCCACACACTGAAACCCCTTCCCCACACACTGAAGACATTCCCCCCACACTGAACCCCTTCCCCACATTCTGAAACCCCTTCCGCACACACTGAAACCACTTCCCCACACACTGAAACCACTTCCCCACGCACTGAAACCCATCCCGACACTCTGAAACCCCTTCCCCACACAGTGAAACCCCTTCCCCACACAGTGAAACACCTTCCCCACACACTGAAACACATCCCCACACACTGAAACACATCCCCACACACTGCAACCCATCCCCACACACTGAAAACCCTTCCCCACACACTGAAACCCCTTCCCCACACACTGAAACACATCCCCATATTCTGAAACGCCTTCCCCACACACTGTAACCCCTTCCGCACACACTGAAACCCATCCCCACACACTGAAACCCATCCCCACACACTGAAGCACATCCCCACGCACTGAAACACCTTCCCGACACACTGAAACCCCTTCCCCACACACTGCAACAGCTTCCCCACACACTGAAACACCTTTCCCACACACTGTAACACCTTCCGCACACACTGAAGCCCATCCCCACACACTGAAACCCATGCCCACACACTGAAACACCTTCCCCACACTCTGAAACAAGTTCCCCACACACTGAAACCCCTTCCGCACACAATGAAACCCATCCGCACAATCTGAAACCCAACCACACACACTGAAACCCCTTCCCCACACACTGAAACCCTTTTCCCACACACTGAAACCCCTTCCGCACACACTGAAACATCTTCCCCACACACTGAAACCAATTCCCCACACACTAAAACCCCTTCCGCACACAGTGAAACCCTTCCCAAAACACTGAAGCACCTTGCCCACACACTGAAACACATCCCCACACACTGAAACCCCTTCCCCACACACAGAAACACATCCCCACACACTGAAACCCTTTCCCCACACACTGAAACACATCCCCACACACTGAAAATATTCCCCACACACTGAAACACCTTCCGCATACCTTGAATCCCTTCCCCACACACTGAAACACCTTCCCCACACACTGAAACACATCCCTACACACAGAAACCCCTTCCCCACACACTGAAACCCCTTCCGCACACACTGAAACCCCTTCTGCACACACTGAAACACCTTTCCCACAAACTGAAACACCTTCCCCACACTCTGAAACCCCTTCTGCACACACTGAAACATCTTCTGCACACACTGAAACACCTTCCCCACACACTGAAACCAATCCCCACACACTGAAACCCTACCCCACACACAGAAACCCCTGCCCCACACACTGAAACCCCTTCCCCACACAATGAAACACATCCCCACACTCTGAAACACCTTCCCCACACACTGTAACCCCTTCCGCACACACTGAAACCCATCCCCAAACACTGAAACCCCTTCCCCACAAACTGAAACCCCTTCCCTACAAACTGAAACCCCTTCCCCACACACTAAAACCCTTCCCCACACACTGAAACCCCTTCACCACACACTGAAACCCCTTCCCCACACACCGAAACACCTTCCCCACACACTGAAACCCCTTCCGCACACAGTTAAACAATTCCCCACATACTGAAACCCCTTCCCCACACTCTGAAACCCCTTCCGCACACACTGAAACCCCTTCCCTACACACTGAAACACCTTCCGCACCCAATGAAACACCTTCCCCACACAATGAAACACCTTCCCCACACACTGAATCCCCTTCCCCACATACTGAAACCCCTTCCGCACACAATGACACACCTTCCCCACACACAGAAACCCCTTCCCCACACACTGAAACCCCTTCCCCACACACTGAAACACATCCCCACACACTGGAAATATTCCCCACACACTGAAACACCTTCCGCATACCTTGAATCCCTTCCCCACACACTGAAACACCTTTCCCACAAACTGAAACACCTTCCCCACACTCTGAAACCCCTTCTGCACACACTGAAACATCTTCTGCACACACTGAAACACCTTCCCCACACACTGAAACACATCCCCACACACTGAAACCCCTTCCCCACACACTGAAGACATTCCCCCCACACTGAACCCCTTCCCCACACTCTGAAACCCCTTCCGCACACACTGAAACCACTTCCCCACACACTGAAACCACTTCCCCACACACTGAAACCCATCCCGACACTCTGAAACCCCTTCCCCACACAGTGAAACCCCTTCCCCACACAGTGAAACACCTTCCCCACACACTGAAACACATCCCCACACACTGCAACCCATCCCCACACACTGAAACCCCTTCCCCACACACTGAAACCCCTTCCCCACACACTGAAACACATCCCCATATTCTGAAACACCTTCCCCACACACTGTAACCCCTTCCGCACACACTGAAACCCATCCCCACACACTGAAACCCATCCCCACACACTGAAGCACATCCCCACGCACTGAAACACCTTCCCGACACACTGAAACCCCTTCCCCACACACTGCAACAGCTTCCCCACACACTGAAACACCTTTCCCACACACTGTAACACCTTCCGCACACACTGAAGCCCATCCCCACACACTGAAACCCATGCCCACACACTGAAACACCTTCCCCACACTCTGAAACAACTTCCCCACACACTGAAACCCCTTCCGCACACAATGAAACCCATCCGCACAATCTGAAACCCAACCACACACACTGAAACCCCTTCCCCACACACTGAAACCCCTTCCCCACACACTGAAACACTTCCCCACACACTGAAACACCTTCCCCACACACTGAATGCCCTTCCGCACACACTGAAACACCTTCCCCACACACTGAAACACATCCCCACACACAGAAACCCCTTCCCCCAACACTGAAACCCCTTCCGCACACACAGAAACACCTTCCCCACATACTGAAACCCCTTCCCCACACACTGAAATCACTTCCGCACACACTGAAACCCCTTCCGCACACACTGAAACACCTTCCCCACACACTGAAACACCTTCCCCACACTCTGAAACCCCTTCCCCATACACTGAAACACATTCCCCACACACTGAATGCCCTTCCGCACACACTGAAACACCTTCCCCACACACTGAAACACATCCCCACACACAGAAACCCCTTCCCCCAACACTGAAACCCCTTCCGCACACACAGAAACACCTTCCCCACATACTGAAACCCCTTCCCCACACACTGAAATCACTTCCGCACACACTGAAACCCCTTCCGCACACACTGAAACACCTTCCCCACACACTGAAACACCTTCTCCACACACTGAAACCCCTTCCCCACACACTGAAACCCCTTCCCCACACCCTGAAACCACTTCCCACACACTGAAACCAATCCCCACACACTGAAACCCTACCCCACACACCGAAACCCCTGCCCCACACACTGAAACTCCTTCCCCACACAATGAAACACATCCCCACACTCTGAAACACCTTCCCCACACACTGTAACCCCTTCCGCACACACTGAAACCCATCCCCACACACTGAAACCCCGTCCCCACGCAATGTAACCCTTCCCCACACACAGAAAAACTTCCCCAAACACTGAAACCCCTTCCCCACAAACTGAAACCCCTTCCCTACAAACTGAAACCCCTTCCCCACACACTAAAACCCTTCCCCACACACTGAAACCCCTTCACCACACACTGAAACCCCTTCCCCACACACTGAAACACCTTCCCCACACACTGAAACCCCTTCCGCACACAGTTAAACAATTCCCCACATAGTGAAACCCCTTCCCCACACTCTGAAACCCCTTCCGCACACACTGAAACCCCTTCCCTACACACTGAAACACCTTCCGCTCACAATGAAACACCTTCCCCACACAATGAAACACCTTCCCCACACACTGAATCCCCTTCCCCAAATACTGAAACCCCTTCCGCACACAATGACAGACCTTCCCCACACACAGAAACCCCTTCCCCACACACTGAAACACCTTCCGCACACACTGAAACCCCTTCCCCACACACTGAAACCCTTTTCCCACACACTGAAACCCCTTCCGCACACACTGAAACATCTTCCCCACACACTGAAACCACTTTCCCACACACTAAAACCCCTTCTGCACACAGTGAAACCCTTCCCAACACACTGAAGCACCTTGCCCACACACTGAAACACATCCCCACACACTGAAACCCCTTCCGCACACACTGAAACCCCTTCCCCACACACTGAAACCCTTTTCCCACACACTGAAACCCCTTCCGCACACACTGAAACATCTTCCCCACACACTGAAACCACTTCCCCACACACTAAAACCCCTTCCGCACACAGTGAAACCCTTCCCAACACACTGAAGCACCTTGCCCACACACTGAAACACATCCCCACACACTGAAACCCCTTCCCCACACACTGAAACACATCCCCACACACTGAAACCCCTTCCCCACACACTGAAACACATCCCCACACACTGAAAATCTTCCCCACACACTGAAACACCTTCCGCATACCTTGAATCCCTTCCCCACACACTGAAACACCTTCCCCACACACTGAAACACATCCCTACACACACAAACCCCTTCCCCACACACTGAAACCCCTTCCGCACACACTGAAACCCCTTCTGCACACACTGAAACACCTTTCCCACAAACTGAAACACCTTCCCCACACTCTGAAACCCCTTCTGCACACACTGAAACATCTTCTGCACACACTGAAACACCTTCCCCACACACTGAAACACATCCCCACACACTGAAACCCCTTCCCCACACACTGAAGACATTCCCCCCACACTGAACCCCTTCCCCACATTCTGAAACCCCTTCCGCACACACTGAAACCACTTCCCCACACACTGAAACCACTTCCCCACACACTGAAACCCATCCCGACACTCTGAAACCCCTTCCCCACACAGTGAAACCCCTTCCCCACACAGTGAAACACCTTCCCCACACACTGAAACACATCCCCACACACTGCAACCCATCCCCACACACTGAAAACCCTTCCCCACACACTGAAACCCCTTCCCCACACACTGAAACACATCCCCATATTCTGAAACACCTTCCCCACACACTGTAACCCCTTCCGCACACACTGAAACCCATCCCCACACACTGAAACCCATCCCCACACACTGAAGCACATCCCCACGCACTGAAACACCTTCCCGACACACTGAAACCCCTTCCCCACACACTGCAACAGCTTCCCCACACACTGAAACACCTTTCCCACACACTGTAACACCTTCCGCACACACTGAAGCCCATCCCCACACACTGAAACCCATGCCCACACACTGAAACACCTTCCCCACACTCTGAAACAAGTTCCCCACACACTGAAACCCCTTCCGCACACAATGAAACCCATCCGCACAATCTGAAACCCAACCACACACACTGAAACCCCTTCCCCACACACTGAAACCCTTTTCCCACACACTGAAACCCCTTCCGCACACACTGAAACATCTTCCCCACACACTGAAACCAATTCCCCACACACTAAAACCCCTTCCGCACACAGTGAAACCCTTCCCAAAACACTGAAGCACCTTGCCCACACACTGAAACACATCCCCACACACTGAAACCCCTTCCCCACACACAGAAACACATCCCCACACACTGAAACCCTTTCCCCACACACTGAAACACATCCCCACACACTGAAAATATTCCCCACACACTGAAACACCTTCCGCATACCTTGAATCCCTTCCCCACACACTGAAACACCTTCCCCACACACTGAAACACATCCCTACACACAGAAACCCCTTCCCCACACACTGAAACCCCTTCCGCACACACTGAAACCCCTTCTGCACACACTGAAACACCTTTCCCACAAACTGAAACACCTTCCCCACACTCTGAAACCCCTTCTGCACACACTGAAACATCTTCTGCACACACTGAAACACCTTCCCCACACACTGAAACCAATCCCCACACACTGAAACCCTACCCCACACACAGAAACCCCTGCCCCACACACTGAAACCCCTTCCCCACACAATGAAACACATCCCCACAATCTGAAACACCTTCCCCACACACTGTAACCCCTTCCGCACACACTGAAACCCATCCCCAAACACTGAAACCCCTTCCCCACAAACTGAAACCCCTTCCCTACAAACTGAAACCCCTTCCCCACACACTAAAACCCTTCCCCACACACTGAAACCCCTTCACCACACACTGAAACCCCTTCCCCACACACGGAAACACCTTCCCCACACACTGAAACCCCTTCCGCACACAGTTAAACAATTCCCCACATACTGAAACCCCTTCCCCACACTCTGAAACCCCTTCCGCACACACTGAAACCCCTTCCCTACACACTGAAACACCTTCCGCACCCAATGAAACACCTTCCCCACACAATGAAACACCTTCCCCACACACTGAATCCCCTTCCCCACATACTGAAACCCCTTCCGCACACAATGACACACCTTCCCCACACACAGAAACCCCTTCCCCACACACTGAAACACCTTCCGCACACACTGAAACCCCTTCCCCACACACTGAAACCCTTTTCCCACACACTGAAACCCCTTCCGCACACACTGAAACATCTTCCCCACACACTGAAACCACTTCCCCACACACTAAAACCCCTTCCGCACACAGTGAAAACCTTCCCAACACACTGAAGCACCTTGCCCACACACTGAAACACATCCCCACACACTGAAACCCCTTCCCCACACACAGAAACACATCCCCACACACTGAAACCCCTTCCCCACACACTGAAACACATCCCCACACACTGGAAATATTCCCCACACACTGAAACACCTTCCGCATACCTTGAATCCCTTCCCCACACACTGAAACACCTTTCCCACAAACTGAAACACCTTCCCCACACTCTGAAACCCCTTCTGCACACACTGAAACATCTTCTGCACACACTGAAACACCTTCCCCACACACTGAAACACATCCCCACACACTGAAACCCCTTCCCCACACACTGAAGACATTCCCCCCACACTGAACCCCTTCCCCACACTCTGAAACCCCTTCCGCACACACTGAAACCACTTCCCCACACACTGAAACCACTTCCCCACACACTGAAACCCATCCCGACACTCTGAAACCCCTTCCCCACACAGTGAAACCCCTTCCCCACACAGTGAAACACCTTCCCCACACACTGAAACACATCCCCACACACTGCAACCCATCCCCACACACTGAAACCCCTTCCCCACACACTGAAACCCCTTCCCCACACACTGAAACACATCCCCATATTCTGAAACACCTTCCCCACACACTGTAACCCCTTCCGCACACACTGAAACCCATCCCCACACACTGAAACCCATCCCCACACACTGAAGCACATCCCCACGCACTGAAACACCTTCCCGACACACTGAAACCCCTTCCCCACACACTGCAACAGCTTCCCCACACACTGAAACACCTTTCCCACACACTGTAACACCTTCCGCACACACTGAAGCCCATCCCCACACACTGAAACCCATGCCCACACACTGAAACACCTTCCCCACACTCTGAAACAACTTCCCCACACACTGAAACCCCTTCCGCACACAATGAAACCCATCCGCACAATCTGAAACCCAACCACACACACTGAAACCCCTTCCCCACACACTGAAACCCCTTCCCCACACACTGAAACACTTCCCCACACACTGAAACACCTTCCCCACACACTGAATGCCCTTCCGCACACACTGAAACACCTTCCCCACACACTGAAACACATCCCCACACACAGAAACCCCTTCCCCCAAAACTGAAACCCCTTCCGCACACACAGAAACACCTTCCCCACATACTGAAACCCCTTCCCCACACACTGAAATCACTTCCGCACACACTGAAACCCCTTCCGCACACACTGAAACACCTTCCCCACACACTGAAACACCTTCCCCACACTCTGAAACCCCTTCCCCATACACTGAAACACATTCCGCACACACTGAAACACCTTCCCCACACACTGAAACACATCCCCACACACTGAAACCCCTTCCCGAAACACTGAAACCCATTCCCCCCACACTGAAACCCTTCCCCACACTCTGTAACCCCTTCCCCACTCACTGAAACCCATTCCCCACACACTGAAACCCATCCTGACACTCTGAAACCCCTTCCCCACACAGTGTAACACCTTCCCCACACACTGAAACCCCTTCCCCACACACTGAAACCCCTTCCCCACACCCTGAAACCACTTCCCACACACTGAAACCCATCCCCACACACTGAAACCCTACCCCACACACAGAAACCCCTGCCCCACACACTGAAACCCCTTCCCCACACAATGAAACACATCCCCACACTCTGAAACACCTTCCCCACACACTGTAGCCCCTTCCGCACACACTGAAACCCATCCCCACACACTGAAACCCCGTCCCCACGCAATGTAACCCTTCCCCACACACAGAAACACTTCCCCAAACACTGAAACCCCTTCCCCACAAACTGAAACCCCTTCCCTACAGTTGAAACCCCTTCCCCACACACTAAAACCCTTCCCCACACACTGAAACCCCTTCACCAGCACTGAAACCCCTTCCCCACACACTGAAACACCTTCCCCACACACTGAAACCCCTTCCGCACACAGTTAAACAATTCCCCACACACTGAAACCCCTTCCCCACACACTGAAACCCCTTCCGCACACACTGAAACCCCTTCCCTCCACACTGAAACACCTTCCGCACCCAATGAAACACCTTCCCCACCCAATGAAACACCTTCCCCACACACTGAATCCCCTTCCCCACATATTGAAACCCCTTCCGCACACAATGACACACCTTCCCCACACACAGAAACCCCTTCCGCACACACTGAAACACCTTCCGCACACACTGAAACCCCTTCCCCACACACTGAAACCCTTTTCCCACACACCGAAACCCCTTCCGCACACACGGAAACATCTTCCCCACACACTGAAACCACTTCCCCACACACTAAAATACCTTCCGCACACAGTGAAACCCTTCCCAACACACTGAAGCACCTTGCCCACACACTGAAACACATCCCCACACACTGAAACCCCTTCCCCACACACTGAAACACATCCCCACACACTGAAACCCCTTCCCCACACACTGAAACACATCCCCACACACTGGAAATATTCCCCACACACTGAAACACCTTCCGCATACCTTGAATCCCTTCCCCACACACTGAAACACCTTCCCCACACACTGAAACACATCCCTACACACAGAAACCCCTTCCCCAAACACTGAAACCCCTTCCGCACACACTGAAACACCTTCACCACAAACTGAAACCCCTTCCCCACACACTGAAACCCCTTCCGCACACACTGAAACCCCTTCTGCACACACTGAAACACCTTTCCCACAAACTGAAACACCTTCCCCACACTCTGAAACCCCTTCTGCACACACTGAAACATCTTCTGCACACACTGAAACACCTTCCCCACACACTGAAACACATCCCCACACACTGAAACCCCTTCCCCACACACTGAAGACATTCCCCCCACACTGAACCCCTTCCCCACACTCTGAAACCCCTTCCGCACACACTGAAACGACTTCCCCACACACTGAAACCACTTCCCCACACACTGAAACCCATCCCGACACTCTGAAACCCATTCCCCACACAGTGAAACCCCTTCCCCACACAGTGAAACACCTTCCCCACACACTGAAACACATCCCCACACACTGCAACCCATCCCCACACACTGAAACCCCTTCCCCACACACTGACACCCCTTCCCCACACACTGAAACACATCCCCATATTCTGAAACACCTTCCCCACACACTGTAACCCCTTCTGCACACACTGAAACCCATCCCCACACACTGAAACCCATCCCCACACACTGAAGCACATCCCCACGCACTGAAACACCTTCCCGACACACTGAAACCCCTTCCCCACACACTGCAACAGCTTCCCCACACACTGAAACACCTTTCCCACACACTGTAACACCTTCCGCACACACTGAAGCCCATCCCCACACATTGAAACCCATGCCCACACACTGAAACACCTTCCCCACACTCTGAAACAACTTCCCCACACACTGAAACCCCTTCCGCACACAATGAAACCCATCCGCACAATCTGAAACCCAACCACACACACTGAAACCCCTTCCCCACACACTGAAACCCCTTCCCCACACACTGAAACACTTCCCCACACACTGAAACACCTTCCCCACACACTGAATGCCCTTCCGCACACACTGAAACACCTTCCCCACACACTGAAACACATCCCCACACACAGAAACCCCTTCCCCCAACACTGAAACCCCTTCCGCACACACAGAAACACCTTTCCCACATACTGAAACCCCTTCCCCACACACTGAAATCACTTCCGCACACACTGAAACCCCTTCCGCACACACTGAAACACCTGCCCCACACACTGAAACACCTTCCCCACACTCTGAAACCCCTTCCCCATACACTGAAACACATTCCCCACACACTGAATGCCCTTCCGCACACACTGAAACACCTTCCCCACACACTGAAACACATCCCCACACACAGAAACCCCTTCCCCCAACACTGAAACCCCTTCCACACACACAGAAACACCTTCCCCACATACTGAAACCCCTTCCCCACACACTGAAATCACTTCCGCACACACTGAAACCCCTTCCGCACACACTGAAACACCTTCCCCACACACTGAAACACCTTCTCCACACACTGAAACCCCTTCCCCACACACTGAAACCCCTTCCCCACACCCTGAAACCACTTCCCACACACTGAAACCAATCCCCACACACTGAAACCCTACCCCACACACAGAAACCCCTGCCCCACACACTGAAACTCCTTCCCCACACAATGAAACACATCCCCACACTCTGAAACACCTTCCCCACACACTGTAACCCCTTCCGCACACACTGAAACCCATCCCCACACACTGAAACCCCGTCCCCACGCAATGTAACCCTTCCCCACACACAGAAAAACTTCCCCAAACACTGAAACCCCTTCCCCACAAACTGAAACCCCTTCCCTACAAACTGAAACCCCTTCCCCACACACTAAAACCCTTCCCCACACACTGAAACCCCTTCACCACACACTGAAACCCCTTCCCCACACACTGAAACACCTTCCCCACACACTGAAACCCCTTCCGCACACAGTTAAACAATTCCCCACATACTGAAACCCCTTCCCCACACTCTGAAACCCCTTCCGCACACACTGAAACCCCTTCCCTACACACTGAAACACCTTCCGCTCACAATGAAACACCTTCCCCACACAATGAAACACCTTCCCCACACACTGAATCCCCTTCCCCAAATACTGAATCCCCTTCCGCACACAATGACACACCTTCCCCACACACAGAAACCCCTTCCCCACACACTGAAACACCTTCCGCACACACTGAAACCCCTTCCCCACACACTGAAACCCTTTTCCCACACACTGAAACCCCTTCCGCACACACTGAAACCACTTCCCCACACACTGAAACCACTTCCCCACACACTGAAACCCATCCCGACACTCTGAAACCCCTTCCCCACACAGTGAAACCCCTTCCCCACACAGTGAAACACCTTCCCCACACACTGGAACACATCCCCACACACTGCAACCCATCCCCACACACTGAAACACCTTCCCCACACACTGTAACCCCTTCCGCACACACTGAAACCCATCCCCACACACTGAAACCCATCCCCACACACTGAAGCACATCCCCACGCACTGAAACACCTTCCCGACACACTGAAACCCCTTCCTCACACACTGCAACAGCTTCCCCACACACTGAAACACCTTTCCCACACACTGTAACACCTTCCGCACACACTGAAGCCCATCCCCACACACTGAAACCCATGCCCACACACTGAAACACCTTCCCCACACTCTGAAACAACTTCCCCACACACTGAAACCCCTTCCGCACACAATGAAACCCATCCGCACAATCTGAAACCCAACCACACACACTGAAACCCCTTCCCCACACACTGAAACCCCTTCCCCACACACTGAAACACTTCCCCACACACTGAAACACCTTCCCCACACACTGAATGCCCTTCCGCACACACTGAAACACCTTCCCCACACACTGAAACACATCCCCACACACAGAAACCCCTTCCCCCAACACTGAAACCCCTTCCGCACACACAGAAACACCTTCCCCACATACTGAAACCCCTTCCCCACACACTGAAATCACTTCCGCACACACTGAAACCCCTTCCGCACACACTGAAACACCTTCCCCACACACTGAATCACCTTCCCCACACTCTGAAACCCCTTCCCCATACACTGAAACACATTCCGCATACACTGAAACACCTTCCCCACACACTGAAACACATCCCCACACACTGAAACCCCTTCCCGAAACACTGAAACCCATTCCCCCCACACTGAAACCCTTCCCCACACTCTGTAACCCCTTCCCCACTCACTGAAACCCATTCCCCACACACTGAAACCCATCCTGACACTCTGAAACCCCTTCCCCACACAGTGTAACACCTTCCCCACACACTGAAACCCCTTCCCCACACACTGAAACCCCTTCCCCACACCCTGAAACCACTTCCCACACACTGAAACCCATCCCCACACACTGAAACCCTACCCCACACACAGAAACCCCTGCCCCACACACTGAAACCCCTTCCCCACACAATGAAACACATCCCCACACTCTGAAACACCTTCCCCACACACTGTAGCCCCTTCCGCACACACTGAAACCCATCCCCACACACTGAAACCCCGTCCCCACGCAATATAACCCTTCCCCACACACAGAAACACTTCCCCAAACACTGAAACCCCTTCCCCACAAACTGAAACCCCTTCCCTACAGTTGAAACCCCTTCCCCACACACTAAAACCCTTCCCCACACACTGAAACCCCTTCACCAGCACTGAAACCCCTTCCCCACACACTGAAACACCTTCCCCACACACTGAAACCCCTTCCGCACACAGTTAAACAATTCCCCACACACTGAAACCCCTTCCCCACACACTGAAACCCCTTCCGCACACACTGAAACCCCTTCCCTCCACACTGAAACACCTTCCGCACCCAATGAAACACCTTCCCCACCCAATGAAACACCTTCCCCACACACTGTATCCCCTTCCCCACATATTGAAACCCCTTCCGCACACAATGACACACCTTCCCCACACACAGAAACCCCTTCCGCACACACTGAAACACCTTCCGCACACACTGAAACCCCTTCCCCACACACTGAAACCCTTTTCCCACACACCAAAACCCCTTCCGCACACACGGAAACATCTTCCCCACACACTGAAACCACTTCCCCACACACTAAAATACCTTCCGCACACAGTGAAACCCTTCCCAACACACTGAAGCACCTTGCCCACACACTGAAACACATCCCCACACACTGAAACCCCTTCCCCACACACTGAAACACATCCCCACACACTGAAACCCCTTCCCACACACTGAAACACATCCCCACACACTGGAAATATTCCCCACACACTGAAACACCTTCCGCATACCTTGAATCCCTTCCCCACACACTGAAACACCTTCCCCACACACTGAAACACATCCCTACACACAGAAACCCCTTCCCCAAACACTGAAACCCCTTCCGCACACACTGAAACACCTTCACCACAAACTGAAACCCCTTCCCCACACACTGAAACCCCTTCCGCACACACTGAAACCCCTTCTGCACACACTGAAACACCTTTCCCACAAACTGAAACACCTTCCCCACACTCTGAAACCCCTTCTGCACACACTGAAACATCTTCTGCACACACTGAAACACCTTCCCCACACACTGAAACACATCCCCACACACTGAAACCCCTTCCCCACACACTGAAGACATTCCCCCCACACTGAACCCCTTCCCCACACTCTGAAACCCCTTCCGCACACACTGAAACCACTTCCCCACACACTGAAACCACTTCCCACACACTGAAACCCATCCCGACACTCTGAAACCCCTTCCCCACACAGTGAAACCCCTTCCCCACACAGTGAAACACCTTCCCCACACACTGAAACACATCCCCACACACTGCAACCCATCCCCACACACTGAAACCCCTTCCCCACACACTGACACCCCTTCCCCACACACTGAAACACATCCCCATATTCTGAAACACCTTCCCCACACACTGTAACCCCTTCTGCACACACTGAAACCCATCCCCACACACTGAAACCCATCCCCACACACTGAAGCACATCCCCACGCACTGAAACACCTTCCCGACACACTGAAACCCCTTCCCCACACACTGCAACAGCTTCCCCACACACTGAAACACCTTTCCCACACACTGTAACACCTTCCGCACACACTGAAGCCCATCCCCACACACTGAAACCCATGCCCACACACTGAAACACCTTCCCCACACTCTGAAACAACTTCCCCACACACTGAAACCCCTTCCGCACACAATGAAACCCATCCGCACAATCTGAAACCCAACCACACACACTGAAACCCCTTCCCCACACACTGAAACCCCTTCCCCACACACTGAAACACTTCCCCACACACTGAAACACCTTCCCCACACACTGAATGCCCTTCCGCACACACTGAAACACCTTCCCCACACACTGAAACACATCCCCACACACAGAAACCCCTTCCCCCAACACTGAAACCCCTTCCGCACACACAGAAACACCTTCCCCACATACTGAAACCCCTTCCCCACACACTGAAATCACTTCCGCACACACTGAAACCCCTTCCGCACACACTGAAACACCTTCCCCACACACTGAAACACCTTCCCCACACTCTGAAACCACTTCCCCATACACTGAAACACATTCCCCACACACTGAATGCCCTTCCGCACACACTGAAACACCTTCCCCACACACTGAAACACATCCCCACACACAGAAACCCCTTCCCCCAACACTGAAACCCCTTCCGCACACACAGAAACACCTTCCCCACATACTGAAACCCCTTCCCCACACACTGAAATCACTTCCGCACACACTGAAACCCCTTCCGCACACACTGAAACACCTTCCCCACACACTGAAACACCTTCTCCACACACTGAAACCCCTTCCCCACACACTGAAACCCCTTCCCCACACCCTGAAACCACTTCCCACACACTGAAACCAATCCCCACACACTGAAACCCTACCCCACACACAGAAACCCCTGCCCCACACACTGAAACTCCTTCCCCACACAATGAAACACATCCCCACACTCTGAAACACCTTCCCCACACACTGTAACCCCTTCCGCACACACTGAAACCCATCCCCACACACTGAAACCCCGTCCCCACGCAATGTAACCCTTCCCCACACACAGAAAAACTTCCCCAAACACTGAAACCCCTTCCCCACAAACTGAAACCCCTTCCCTACAAACTGAAACCCCTTCCCCACACACTAAAACCCTTCCCCACACACTGAAACCCCTTCACCACACACTGAAACCCCTTCCCCACACACTGAAACACCTTCCCCACACACTGAAACCCCTTCCGCACACAGTTAAACAATTCCCCACATACTGAAACCCCTTCCCCACACTCTGAAACCCCTTCCGCACACACTGAAACCCCTTCCCTACACACTGAAACACCTTCCGCTCACAATGAAACACCTTCCCCACACAATGAAACACCTTCCCCACACACTGAATCCCCTTCCTCAAATACTGAAACCCCTTCCGCACACAATGACACACCTTCCCCACACACAGAAACCCCTTCCCCACACACTGAAACACCTTCCGCACACACTGAAACCCCTTCCCCACACACTGAAACCCTTTTCCCACACACTGAAACCCCTTCCGCACACACTGAAACATCTTCCCCACACACTGAAACCACTTCCCCACACACTAAAACCCCTTCCGCACACAGTGAAACCCTTCCCAACACACTGAAGCACCTTGCCCACACACTGAAACACATCCCCACACACTGAAACCCATTCCCCACACACTGAAACACATCCCCACACACTGAAACCCCTTCCCCACACACTGAAACACATCCCCACACACTGAAAATCTTCCCCACACACTGAAACACCTTCCGCATACCTTGAATCCCTTCCCCACACACTGAAACACCTTCCCCACACACTGAAACACATCCCTACACACAGAAACCCCTTCCCCACACACTGAAACCCCTTCCGCACACACTGAAACCCCTTCTGCACACACTGAAACACCTTTCCCACAAACTGAAACACCTTCCCCACACTCTGAAACCCCTTCTGCACACACTGAAACATCTTCTGCACACACTGAAACACCTTCCCCACACACTGAAACACATCCCCACACACTGAAACCCCTTCCCCACACACTGAAGACATTCCCCCCACACTGAACCCCTTCCCCACATTCTGAAACCCCTTCCGCACACACTGAAACCACTTCCCCACACACTGAAACCACTTCCCCACACACTGAAACCCATCCCGACACTCTGAAACCCCTTCCCCACACAGTGAAACCCCTTCCCCACACAGTGAAACACCTTCCCCACACACTGAAACACATCCCCACACACTGCAACCCATCCCCACACACTGGAAACCCTTCCCCACACACTGAAACCCCTTCCCCACACACTGAAACACATCCCCATATTCTGAAACACCTTCCCCACACACTGTAACCCCTTCCGCACACACTGAAACCCATCCCCACACACTGAAACCCATCCCCACACACTGAAGCACATCCCCACGCACTGAAACACCTTCCCGACACACTGAAACCCCTTCCCCACACACTGCAACAGCTTCCCCACACACTGAAACACCTTTCCCACACACTGTAACACCTTCCGCACACACTGAAGCCCATCCCCACACACTGAAACCCATGCCCACACACTGAAACACCTTCCCCAAACTCTGAAACAAGTTCCCCACACACTGAAACCCCTTCCGCACACAATGAAACCCATCCGCACAATCTGAAACCCAACCACACACACTGAAACCCCTTCCCCACACACTGAAACCCTTTTCCCACACACTGAAACCCCTTCCGCACACACTGAAACATCTTCCCCACACACTGAAACCAATTCCCCACACACTAAAACCCCTTCCGCACACAGTGAAACCCTTCCCAAAACACTGAAGCACCTTGCCCACACACTGAAACACATCCCCACACACTGAAACCCCTTCCCCACACACAGAAACACATCCCCACACACTGAAACCCTTTCCCCACACACTGAAACACATCCCCACACACTGAAAATATTCCCCACACACTGAAACACCTTCCGCATACCTTGAATCCCTTCCCCACACACTGAAACACCTTCCCCACACACTGAAACACATCCCTACACACAGAAACCCCTTCCCCACACACTGAAACCCCTTCCGCACACACTGAAACCCCTTCTACACACACTGAAACACCTTTCCCACAAACTGAAACACCTTCCCCACACTCTGAAACCCCTTCTGCACACACTGAAACATCTTCTGCACACACTGAAACACCTTCCCCACACACTGAAACCAATCCCCACACACTGAAACCCTACCCCACACACAGAAACCCCTGCCCCACACACTGAAACCCCTTCCCCACACAATGAAACACATCCCCACACTCTGAAACACCTTCCCCACACACTGTAACCCCTTCCGCACACACTGAAACCCATCCCCACACACTGAAACCCCGTCCCCACGCAATGTAACCCTTCCCCACACACAGAAACACTTCCCCAAACACTGAAACCCCTTCCCCACAAACTGAAACCCCTTCCCTACAAACTGAAACCCCTTCCCCACACACTAAAACCCTTCCCCACACACTGAAACCCCTTCACCACACACTGAAACCCCTTCCCCACACACCGAAACACCTTCCCCACACACTGAAACCCCTTCCGCACACAGTTAAACAATTCCCCACATACTGAAACCCCTTCCCCACACTCTGAAACCCCTTCCGCACACACTGAAACCCCTTCCCTACACACTGAAACACCTTCCGCACCCAATGAAACACCTTCCCCACACAATGAAACACCTTCCCCACACACTGAATCCCCTTCCCCACATACTGAAACCCCTTCCGCACACAATGACACACCTTCCCCACACACAGAAACCCCTTCCCCACACACTGAAACACCTTCCGCACACACTGAAACCCCTTCCCCACACACTGAAACCCTTTTCCCACACACTGAAACCCCTTCCGCACACACTGAAACATCTTCCCCACACACTGAAACCACTTCCCCACACACTAAAACCCCTTCCGCACACAGTGAAAACCTTCCCAACACACTGAAGCACCTTGCCCACACACTGAAACACATCCCCACACACTGAAACCCCTTCCCCACACACTGAAACACATCCCCACACACTGAAACCCCTTCCCCACACACTGAAACACATCCCCACACACTGGAAATATTCCCCACACACTGAAACACCTTCCGCATACCTTGAATCCCTTCCCCACACACTGAAACACCTTCCCCACACACTGAAACACATTCCTACACACAGAAACCCCTTCCCCACACACTGAAACCCCTTCCGCACACACTGAAACCCCTTCTGCACACACTGAAACACCTTTCCCACAAACTGAAACACCTTCCCCACACTCTGAAACCCCTTCTGCACACACTGAAACATCTTCTGCACACACTGAAACACCTTCCCCACACACTGAAACACATCCCCACACACTGAAACCCCTTCCCCACACACTGAAGACATTCCCCCCACACTGAACCCCTTCCCCACACTCTGAAACCCCTTCCGCACACACTGAAACCACTTCCCCACACACTGAAACCACTTCCCCACACACTGAAACCCATCCCGACACTCTGAAACCCCTTCCCCACACAGTGAAACCCCTTCCCCACACAGTGAAACACCTTCCCCACACACTGAAACACATCCCCACACACTGCAACCCATCCCCACACACTGAAACCCCTTCCCCACACACTGAAACCCCTTCCCCACACACTGAAACACATCCCCATATTCTGAAACACCTTCCCCACACACTGTAACCCCTTCCGCACACACTGAAACCCATCCCCACACACTGAAACCCATCCCCACACACTGAAGCACATCCCCACGCACTGAAACACCTTCCCGACACACTGAAACCCCTTCCCCACACACTGCAACAGCTTCCCCACACACTGAAACACCTTTCCCACACACTGTAACACCTTCCGCACACACTGAAGCCCATCCCACACACTGAAACCCATGCCCACACACTGAAACACCTTCCCCACACTCTGAAACAACTTCCCCACACACTGAAACCCCTTCCGCACACAATGAAACCCATCCGCACAATCTGAAACCCAACCACACACACTGAAACCCCTTCCCCACACACTGAAACCCCTTCCCCACACACTGAAACACTTCCCCACACACTGAAACACCTTCCCCACACACTGAATGCCCTTCCGCACACACTGAAACACCTTCCCCACACACTGAAACACATCCCCACACACAGAAACCCATTCCCCCAACACTGAAACCCCTTCCGCACACACAGAAACACCTTCCCCACATACTGAAACCCCTTCCCCACACACTGAAATCACTTCCGCACACACTGAAACCCCTTCCGCACACACTGAAACACCTTCCCCACACACTGAAACACCTTCCCCACACTCTGAAACCCCTTCCCCATACACTGAAACACATTCCGCACACACTGAAACACCTTCCCCACACACTGAAACACATCCCCACACACTGAAACATCCCCACACACTGAAACCCCTTCCCGAAACACTGAAACCCATTCCCCCCACACTGAAACCCATCCCCACACACTGAAACCCCGTCCCCACGCAATGTAACCCTTCCCCACACACAGAAACACTTCCCCAAACACTGAAACCCCTTCCCCACAAACTGAAACCCCTTCCCTACAAACTGAAACCCCTTCCCCACACACTAAAACCCTTCCCCACACACTGAAACCCCTTCACCACACACTGAAACCCCTTCCCCACACACGGAAACACCTTCCCCACACACTGAAACCCCTTCCGCACACAGTTAAACAATTCCCCACATACTGAAACCCCTTCCCCACACTCTGAAACCCCTTCCGCACACACTGAAACCCCTTCCCTACACACTGAAACACCTTCCGCACCCAATGAAACACCTTCCCCACACAATGAAACACCTTCCCCACACACTGAATCCCCTTCCCCACATACTGAAACCCCTTCCGCACACAATGACACACCTTCCCCACACACAGAAACCCCTTCCCCACACACTGAAACACCTTCCGCACACACTGAAACCCCTTCCCCACACACTGAAACCCTTTTCCCACACACTGAAACATCTTCCCCACACACTGAAACATCTTCCCCACACACTGAAACCACTTCCCCACACACTAAAACCCCTTCCGCACACAGTGAAAACCTTCCCAACACACTGAAGCACCTTGCCCACACACTGAAACACATCCCCACACACTGAAACCCCTTCCCCACACACAGAAACACATCCCCACACACTGAAACCCCTTCCCCACACACTGAAACACATCCCCACACACTGGAAATATTCCCCACACACTGAAACACCTTCCGCATACCTTGAATCCCTTCCCCACACACTGAAACACCTTCCCCACACACTGAAACACATTCCTACACACAGAAACCCCTTCCCCACACACTGAAACCCCTTCCGCACACACTGAAACCCCTTCTGCACACACTGAAACACCTTTCCCACAAACTGAAACACCTTCCCCACACTCTGAAACCCCTTCTGCACACACTGAAACATCTTCTGCACACACTGAAACACCTTCCCCACACACTGAAACACATCCCCACACACTGAAACCCCTTCCCCACACACTGAAGACATTCCCCCCACACTGAACCCCTTCCCCACACTCTGAAACCCCTTCCGCACACACTGAAACCACTTCCCCACACACTGAAACCACTTCCCCACACACTGAAACCCATCCCGACACTCTGAAACCCCTTCCCCACACAGTGAAACCCCTTCCCCACACAGTGAAACACCTTCCCCACACACTGAAACACATCCCCACACACTGCAACCCATCCCCACACACTGAAACCCCTTCCCCACACACTGAAACCCCTTCCCCACACACTGAAACACATCCCCATATTCTGAAACACCTTCCCCACACACTGTAACCCCTTCCGCACACACTGAAACCCATCCCCACACACTGAAACCCATCCCCACACACTGAAGCACATCCCCACGCACTGAAACACCTTCCCGACACACTGAAACCCCTTCCCCACACACTGCAACAGCTTCCCCACACACTGAAACACCTTTCCCACACACTGTAACACCTTCCGCACACACTGAAGCCCATCCCCACACACTGAAACCCATGCCCACACACTGAAACACCTTCCCCACACTCTGAAACAACTTCCCCACACACTGAAACCCCTTCCGCACACAATGAAACCCATCCGCACAATCTGAAACCCAACCACACACACTGAAACCCCTTCCCCACACACTGAAACCCCTTCCCCACACACTGAAACACTTCCCCACACACTGAAACACCTTCCCCACACACTGAATGCCCTTCCGCACACACTGAAACACCTTCCCCACACACTGAAACACATCCCCACACACAGAAACCCATTCCCCCAACACTGAAACCCCTTCCGCACACACAGAAACACCTTCCCCACATACTGAAACCCCTTCCCCACACACTGAAATCACTTCCGCACACACTGAAACCCCTTCCGCACACACTGAAACACCTTCCCCACACACTGAAACACCTTCCCCACACTCTGAAACCCCTTCCCCATACACTGAAACACATTCCGCACACACTGAAACACCTTCCCCACACACTGAAACACATCCCCACACACTGAAACCCCTTCCCGAAACACTGAAACCCATTCCCCCCACACTGAAACCCTTCCCCACACTCTGTAACCCCTTCCCCACTCACTGAAACCCATTCCCCACACACTGAAACCCATCCTGACACTCTGAAACCCCTTCCCCACACAGTGTAACACCTTCCCCACACACTGAAAACCCCTTCCCCACACACTGAAACCCCTTCCCCACACCCTGAAACCACTTCCCACACACTGAAACCCATCCCCACACACTGAAACCCTACCCCACACACAGAAACCCCTGCCCCACACACTGAAACCCCTTCCCCACACAATGAAACACATCCCCACACTCTGAAACACCTTCCCCACACACTGTAGCCCCTTCCGCACACACTGAAACCCATCCCCACACACTGAAACCCCGTCCCCACGCAATGTAACCCTTCCCCACACACAGAAACACTTCCCCAAACACTGAAACCCCTTCCCCACAAACTGAAACCCCTTCCCTACAGTTGAAACCCCTTCCCCACACACTAAAACCCTTCCCCACACACTGAAACCCCTTCACCAGCACTGAAACCCCTTCCCCACACACTGAAACACCTTCCCCACACACTGAAACCCCTTCCGCACACAGTTAAACAATTCCCCACACACTGAAACCCCTTCCCCACAGACTGAAACCCCTTCCGCACACACTGAAACCCCTTCCCTCCACACTGAAACACCTTCCGCACCCAATGAAACACCTTCCCCACCCAATGAAACACCTTCCCCACACACTGAATCCCCTTCCCCACATATTGAAACCCCTTCCGCACACAATGACACACCTTCCCCACACACAGAAACCCCTTCCGCACACACTGAAACACCTTCCGCACACACTGAAACCCCTTCCCCACACACTGAAACCCTTTTCCCACACACCGAAACCCCTTCCGCACACACGGAAACATCTTCCCCACACACTGAAACCACTTCCCCACACACTAAAATACCTTCCGCACACAGTGAAACCCTTCCCAACACACTGAAGCACCTTGCCCACACACTGAAACACATCCCCACACACTGAAACCCCTTCCCCACACACTGAAACACATCCCCACACACTGAAACCCCTTCCCCACACACTGAAACACATCCCCACACACTGGAAATATTCCCCACACACTGAAACACCTTCCGCATACCTTGAATCCCTTCCCCACACACTGAAACACCTTCCCCACACACTGAAACACATCCCTACACACAGAAACCCCTTCCCCAAACACTGAAACCCCTTCCGCACACACTGAAACACCTTCACCACAAACTGAAACCCCTTCCCCACACACTGAAACCCCTTCCGCACACACTGAAACCCCTTCTGCACACACTGAAACACCTTTCCCACAAACTGAAACACCTTCCCCACACTCTGAAACCCCTTCTGCACACACTGAAACATCTTCTGCACACACTGAAACACCTTCCCCACACACTGAAACACATCCCCACACACTGAAACCCCTTCCCCACACACTGAAGACATTCCCCCCACACTGAACCCCTTCCCCACACTCTGAAACCCCTTCCGCACACACTGAAACCACTTCCCCACACACTGAAACCACTTCCCCACACACTGAAACCCATCCCGACACTCTGAAACCCCTTCCCCACACAGTGAAACCCCTTCCCCACACAGTGAAACACCTTCCCCACACACTGAAACACATCCCCACACACTGCAACCCATCCCCACACACTGAAACCCCTTCCCCACACACTGAAACCCCTTCCCCACACACTGAAACACATCCCCATATTCTGAAACACCTTCCCCACACACTGTAACCCCTTCTGCACACACTGAAACCCATCCCCACACACTGAAACCCATCCCCACACACTGAAGCACATCCCCACGCACTGAAACACCTTCCCGACACACTGAAACCCCTTCCCCACACACTGCAACAGCTTCCCCACACACTGAAACACCTTTCCCACACACTGTAACACCTTCCGCACACACTGAAGCCCATCCCCACACACTGAAACCCATGCCCACACACTGAAACACCTTCCCCACACTCTGAAACAACTTCCCCACAAACTGAAACCCCTTCCGCACACAATGAAACCCATCCGCACAATCTGAAACCCAACCACACACACTGAAACCCCTTCCCCACACACTGAAACCCCTTCCCCACACACTGAAACACTTCCCCACACACTGAAACACCTTCCCCACACACTGAATGCCCTTCCGCACACACTGAAACACCTTCCCCACACACTGAAACACATCCCCACACACAGAAACCCCTTCCCCCAACACTGAAACCCCTTCCGCACACACAGAAACACCTTCCCCACATACTGAAACCCCTTCCCCACACACTGAAATCACTTCCGCACACACTGAAACCCCTTCCGCACACACTGAAACACCTTCCCCACACACTGAAACACCTTCCCCACACTCTGAAACCCCTTCCCCATACACTGAAACACATTCCGCACACACTGAAACACCTTCCCCACACACTGAAACACATCCCCACACACTGAAACCCCTTCCCGAAACACTGAAACCCATTCCCCCCACACTGAACCCTTCCCCACACTCTGTAACCCCTTCCCCACTCACTGAAACCCATTCCCCACACACTGAAACCCATCCTGACACTCTGAAACCCCTTCCCCACACAGTGTAACACCTTCCCCACACACTGAAACCCCTTCCCCACACACTGAAACCCCTTCCCCACACCCTGAAACCACTTCCCACACACTGAAACCCATCCCACACACTGAAACCCTACCCCACACACAGAAACCCCTGCCCCACACACTGAAACCCCTTCCCCACACAATGAAACACATCCCCACACTCTGAAACACCTTCCCCACACACTGTAGCCCCTTCCGCACACACTGAAACCCATCCCCACACACTGAAACCCCGTCCCACGCAATGTAACCCTTCCCCACACACAGAAAACACTTCCCAAACACTGAAACCCTTCCCCACAAACTGAAACCCCTTCCCTACAGTTGAAACCCCTTCCCCACACACTAAAACCCTTCCCCACACACTGAAACCCCTTCACCAGCACTGAAACCCCTTCCCCACACACTGAAACACCTTCCCCACACACTGAACCCCTTCCGCACACAGTTAAACAATTCCCCACACACTGAAACCCCTTCCCCACACACTGAAACCCCTTCCGCACACACTGAAACCCTTCCCTCCACACTGAAACACCTTCCGCACCCAATGAAACACCTTCCCACACACTGAATCCCCTTCCCCACATATTGAAACCCCTTCCGCACACAATGACACACCTTCCCCACACACTAAAATACCTTCCGCACACAGTGAAACCCTTCCCAACACACTGAAGCACCTTGCCCACACACTGAAACACATCCCCACACACTGAAACCCCTTCCCCACACACTGAACACATCCCCACACACTGAAACCCCTTCCCCACACACTGAAACACATCCCCACACACTGGAAATATTCCCCACACACTGAAACACCTTCCGCATACCTTGAATCCCTTCCCCACACACTGAAACACCTTCCCCACACACTGAAACACATCCCTACACACAGAAACCCCTTCCCCAAACACTGAAACCCCTTCCGCACACACTGAAACCCCTTCCGCACACACTGAAACACCTTCACCACAAACTGAAACCCCTTCCCCACACACTGAAACCCCTTCCGCACATACTGAAATCCCTTCCGCACACACTGAAACACCTTTCCCACAAACTGAAACACCTTCCCCACACTCTGAAACCCCTTCCGCACACACTGAAACATCTTCTGCACACACTGAAACACCTTCCCCACACACTGAAACCCCTTCCCCACACACTGAAGACATTCCCCCCACACTGAACCCCTTCCCCACACTCTAAAACCCCTTCCCCACACACTGAAACCCATCCCGACACTCTGAAACCCCTTCCCCACACAGTGAAACCCCTTCCCCACACAGTGAAACACCTTCCCCACACACTGAAATACATCCCCACACACTGCAACCCATCCCCACACACTGAAACACCTTCCCCACACACTGAAACCCCTTCCCCACACACTGAAACACATCCCATATTCTGAAACATCTTCCCCACACACTGTAACCCCTTCCGCACACCCATCCCCACACACTGAAACCCATCCCCACACACTGAAACTCATTCCCCACACACTGAAGCCCTTCCCCACACACTGAAACACATCCCCATACAATGAAGCACATCCCCACGCACTGAAACACCTTCCCCACACACTGAATCTCCTTCCCCACACACTGCAACAGCTTCCCCACACACTGAAACACCTTTCCCACACACTGTAACACCTTCCGCACACACTGAAGCCCATCCCCACACACTGAAACCCATGCCCACACACTGAAACACCTTCCCCACACTCTGAAACAACTTTCCCACACACTGAAACCCCTTCCGCAGACAATGAAACCCATCCGCACAAACTGAAACCCATCCACACACACTGAAACCCCTTCCCCACACACTGAAACCCCTTCCCTGCACACTGAAACACTTCCCCACACACTGAAACACCTTCCCCACACACTGAAACACCTTCCCCACACACTGAAAGCCCTTCCGCACACACTGAAACACCTTCCCCACACACTGAAACCCATCCCCACACACTGAAACCCATCCCCACACACTGAAACACATTCACCACACACTGAAACCCTTCCCCACACACTGAAACACATCCCCACACACTGAAAAACATCTCCATACACTGATACACCTCCCCCACACACTGAAACCCCTTCCCCACACACACTGAAACACCTTGCCCACACACTGAAACAACTACCCCACACACTGGATCTCTTCCCCACACACTGAAACCCCTTCCCCACACACTGAAACAGCTTCCCCACACACTGAAACCCCTTCCCCACACACACTGAAACACCTTCTCCACACACTGAAACCCCTTCCCCACACACTGAAACCCCTTCCCCACACCCTGAAACCACTTCCCACACACTGAAACCAATCCCCACACACTGAAACCCTACCCCACACACAGAAACCCCTTCCCCACACACTGAAACCCCTTCCCCACACAATGAAACACATCCCCACACTCTGAAACACCTTCCCCACACACTGTAACCCTTTCCGCACACACTGAAACCCATCCCCACACACTGAAACCCCGTCCCCACGCAATGTAACCCTTCCCCACACACAGAAACACTTCCCCAAACACTGAAACCCCTTCCCCACAAACTGAAACCCCTTCCCTACAAACTGAAACCCCTTCCCCACACACTAAAACCCTTCCCCACACACTGAAACCCCTTCACCACACACTGAAACCCCTTCCCCACACACTGAAACACCTTCCCCACACACTGAAACCCCTTCCGCACACAGTTAAACAATTCCCCACATACTGAAACCCCTTCCCCACACTCTGAAACCCCTTCCGCACACACTGAAACCCCTTCCCTACACAATGAAACACCTTCCCCACACACTGAATCCCCTTCCCCACATACTGAAACCCCTTCCGCACACAATGACACACCTTCCCCACACACAGAAACCCCTTCCCCACACACTGAAACACCTTCCGCACAGACTGAAACCCCTTCCCCACACACTGAAACCCTTTTCCCACACACTGAAACCCCTTCCGCACACACTGAAACATCTTCCCCACACACTGAAACCACTTCCCCACACACTAAAACCCCTTCCGCACACAGTGAAACCCTTCCCAACACACTGAAGCACCTTGCCCACACACTGAAACACATCCCCACACACTGAAACCCCTTCCCCACACACTGAAACACATCCCCACACACTGAAACCCCTTCCCCACACACTGAAACATATCCCCACACACTGAAAATCTTCCCCACACACTGAAACACCTTCCGCATACCTTGAATCCCTTCCCCACACACTGAAACACATCCCTACACACAGAAACCCCTTCCCCACACACTGAAACCCCTTCCGCACACACTGAAACCCCTTCTGCACACACTGAAACACCTTTCCCACAAACTGAAACACCTTCCCCACACTCTGAAACCCCTTCTGCACACACTGAAACATCTTCTGCACACACTGAAACACCTTCCCCACACACTGAAACACATCCCCACACACTGAAACCCCTTCCCCACACACTGAAGACATTCCCCCCACACTGAACCCCTTCCCCACACTCTGAAACCCCTTCCGCACACACTGAAACCACTTCCCCACACACTGAAACCACTTCCCCACACACTGAAACCACTTCCCCACACACTGAAACCCATCCCGACACTCTGAAACCCCTTCCCCACACAGTGGAACCCCTTCCCCACACAGTGAAACACCTTCCCCACACACTGAAACACATCCCCACACACTGCAACCCATCCCCACACACTGAAACCCCTTCCCCACACACTGAAACCCCTTCCCCACACACTGAAACACGTCCCCATATTCTGAAACACCTTCCCCACACACTGTAACCCCTTCCGCACACACTGAAACCCATCCCCACACACTGAAACCCATCCCCACACACTGAAGCACATCCCCACGCACTGAAACACCTTCCCGACACACTGAAACCCCTTCCCCACACACTGCAACAGCTTCCCCACACACTGAAACACCTTTCCCACACACTGTAACACCTTCCGCACACACTGAAGCCCATCCCCACACACTGAAACCCATGCCCACACACTGAAACACCTTCCCCACACTCTGAAACAAGTTCCCCACACACTGAAACCCCTTCCGTACACAATGAAAGCCATCTGCACAATCTGATACCCAACCACACACACTGAAACCCCTTCCCCACACACTGAAACCCCTTCCCCACACACTGAAACACTTCCCCACACACTGAAACACCTTCCCCACACACTGAATGCCCTTCCGCACACACTGAAACACCTTCCCCACACACTGAAACCCACCCCCACACACTGAAACACATCCCCACACACTGAAACACATTCACCACACACTGAAACCCTTCCCCACACACTGAAACACATCCCCAAACACTGAAAAACATCTCCACACACTGATACACCTCCCCCACACACTGAAACCCCTTCCCCACACACACTGAAACACCTTCCCCACACACTGAAACAACTACCCCACACACTGGATCTCTTCCCCACACATTGAAACCCCCTCCCCACACACTGAAACAGCTTCCCCACACACTGAAACCCCTTCCCCACACACACTGAAACACCTTCTCCACACACTGAAACCCCTTCCCCACACACTGAAACAGCTTCCCCACACACTGAAACCCTTCCCCACACACTGGAACCCCTTCCCCACACACTGAAAACCTTCCCCACACACTGAAACCCCTTCCCCACTGACTGAAACACCTTCCCCACACACTGAAAATACTTCCCCACACACTGAAACACCTTCCTCACACACACTGAAACCCCTTCCCCACATTCTGAGACACCTTCCCCATACACTGAAACACCTTCCCCATACACTGAAACACCTTGCCAACACACTGTAACCCCTTCCGCACACACTGAAACACCTTTCCCACACACTGAAACCCTGCACCACACACTGAAACACTTCGCCGCACACTGAAACACATCCCCACACTCTGAAACACCATCCCCACACACTGCAACCCCTTCCCCACACACTGAAACCCCTTCCCCACACACTGAAACCCCTTCCCCACAGACTGAATCACCTTCCCCACACACTGTAACCCCTTCTGCACACAATGAAACACCTTCCCCACACACTGAAACACATCCCTACACACAGAAACACCTTCACCACATTCTGAAACCCCTTCCCCACACACTGAAACCCCTTCCGCACACACTGAAACCCCTTCCGCACACACTGAAACACCTTTCCCACACACTGAAACACCTTCCCCACACTCTGAAACTCCTTCCGCACACACTGAAACATCTTCCGCACACACTGAAACCCCTTCCCCACACACTGAAGACCTTCCACCCACACTGAACCCCTTCCCCACAATCTGAAACCCCTTCCCCACACAGTGAAACACCTTCCCCACACACTGAAACATATCCCCACACACTGAAAATCTTCCCCACACACTGAAACACCTTCCGCATACCTTGAATCCCTTCCCCACACACTGAAACACATCCCTACACACAGAAACCCCTTCCCCACACACTGAAACCCCTTCCGCACACACTGAAACCCCTTCTGCACACACTGAAACACCTTTCCCACAAACTGAAACACCTTCCCCACACTCTGAAACCCCTTCTGCACACACTGAAACATCTTCTGCACACACTGAAACACCTTCCCCACACACTGAAACACATCCCCACACACTGAAACCCCTTCCCCACACACTGAAGACATTCCCCCCACACTGAACCCCTTCCCCACACTCTGAAACCCCTTCCGCACACACTGAAACCACTTCCCCACACACTGAAACCACTTCCCCACACACTGAAACCACTTCCCCACACACTGAAACCCATCCCGACACTCTGAAACCCCTTCCCCACACAGTGGAACCCCTTCCCCACACAGTGAAACACCTTCCCCACACACTGAAACACATCCCCACACACTGCAACCCATCCCCACACACTGAAACCCCTTCCCCACACACTGAAACCCCTTCCCCACACACTGAAACACGTCCCCATATTCTGAAACACCTTCCCCACACACTGTAACCCCTTCCGCACACACTGAAACCCATCCCCACACACTGAAACCCATCCCCACACACTGAAGCACATCCCCACGCACTGAAACACCTTCCCGACACACTGAAACCCCTTCCCCACACACTGCAACAGCTTCCCCACACACTGAAACACCTTTCCCACACACTGTAACACCTTCCGCACACACTGAAGCCCATCCCCACACACTGAAACCCATGCCCACACACTGAAACACCTTCCCCACACTCTGAAACAAGTTCCCCACACACTGAAACCCCTTCCGTACACAATGAAAGCCATCTGCACAATCTGATACCCAACCACACACACTGAAACCCCTTCCCCACACACTGAAACCCCTTCCCCACACACTGAAACACTTCCCCACACACTGAAACACCTTCCCCACACACTGAATGCCCTTCCGCACACACTGAAACACCTTCCCCACACACTGAAACCCACCCCCACACACTGAAACACATCCCCACACACTGAAACACATTCACCACACACTGAAACCCTTCCCCACACACTGAAACACATCCCCAAACACTGAAAAACATCTCCACACACTGATACACCTCCCCCACACACTGAAACCCCTTCCCCACACACACTGAAACACCTTCCCCACACACTGAAACAACTACCCCACACACTGGATCTCTTCCCCACACATTGAAACCCCCTCCCCACACACTGAAACAGCTTCCCCACACACTGAAACCCCTTCCCCACACACACTGAAACACCTTCTCCACACACTGAAACCCCTTCCCCACACACTGAAACAGCTTCCCCACACACTGAAACCCTTCCCCACACACTGGAACCCCTTCCCCACACACTGAAAACCTTCCCCACACACTGAAACCCCTTCCCCACTGACTGAAACACCTTCCCCACACACTGAAAATACTTCCCCACACACTGAAACACCTTCCTCACACACACTGAAACCCCTTCCCCACATTCTGAGACACCTTCCCCATACACTGAAACACCTTCCCCATACACTGAAACACCTTGCCAACACACTGTAACCCCTTCCGCACACACTGAAACACCTTTCCCACACACTGAAACCCTGCACCACACACTGAAACACTTCGCCGCACACTGAAACACATCCCCACACTCTGAAACACCATCCCCACACACTGAAACCCCTTCCCCACACACTGAAACCCCTTCCCCACACACTGAAACCCCTTCCCCACAGACTGAATCACCTTCCCCACACACTGTAACCCCTTCTGCACACAATGAAACACCTTCCCCACACACTGAAACACATCCCTACACACAGAAACACCTTCACCACATTCTGAAACCCCTTCCCCACACACTGAAACCCCTTCCGCACACACTGAAACCCCTTCCGCACACACTGAAACACCTTTCCCACACACTGAAACACCTTCCCCACACTCTGAAACTCCTTCCGCACACACTGAAACATCTTCCGCACACACTGAAACCCCTTCCCCACACACTGAAGACCTTCCACCCACACTGAACCCCTTCCCCACAATCTGAAACCCCTTCCCCACACAGTGAAACACCTTCCCCACACACTGAAACACATCCCCACACACTGCAACCCATCCCCACATACTGAATCCCCTTCCCCACACACTGAAACCCCTTCCCCACACACTGAAACACATCCCCACACTCTGAAACACCTTCCCCACACTCTGAAACACCTTCCCCACACACTGTAACCCCTTCTGCACACACTGAAACCCATCCCCACACACTGAAACACATCCCCACACACTGAAACTCCTTCCCCACACACTGAAGCCCTTCCCCACACACTGAAACACATCCCCACACACTGAAGCACATCCCGCCGCACTGAAACCCCTTCCCCACACACTGAAACCCCTTCCCCACACACTGCAACAGCTTCCCCACACACTGAAACACCTTTCCCACACACTGTAACACCTTCCGCACACACTGAAGCCCATCCACACACACTTAAACCCATGCCCACACAGTGAAACACTTTCCCCACACTCTGAATTAACTTCCCCACACACTGAAACCCCTTCCGCACACATTGAAACCCATCTGCACAAACTGAAACCCATCCACACACACTGAAACACATCCCCACACACTGAAACCCCTTCCCCACACACTGAAACACTTCCCCACACACTGAAACACCTTCCCCACACACTGAAAGCCCTTCCACACACACTGAAACCCATCCCCACACACTGAAACCCATCCCCACACAGTGAAACCCATCCCCACACACTGAAACACATTCACCACACACTGAAACCCTTCCCCACACACTGAAACACATCCCCACACACTGAAAAACATCTCCACACAGTGACACACCTCCCCCACACACTGAAACCCCTTCCCCACACACATCTGAAACACCTTCCCCACACACTGAAACAACTACCCCACACACTGAAATACCATCCCCACTCACTGAAACCGCTTTTCCACACACTGAAACCCCTTCCCCACACAGAGGATCACTTCCCCACACACTGAAACCCCTTCCCCACACACTGAAACAGCTTCCCCACACACTGAAACCCCTTCCCCACACACTGAAACACCTTCCGCACACACTGAGACACCTTCCCCACACACTGAAACACCTTTTCCGCACACTGAAACCCCTTCCGCACACACTGAAACCCCTTCTGCACACACTGAAACACCTTCCCCACACACTGAAACCCTTCCCCACTCACTGAAACCCATTCCCCACACACTGAAACCCTTCCCCACACACTGAAACCCCTTCCCCACTGACTGAAACACCTTCCCCACACACTGAAAAAACTTCCCCACACACTGAAACACCTTCCTCACACACACTGAAAACCCTTCCCCACACACTGAAACCCCTTCCCCACACACTGAAGACATTCCCCCCACACTGAACCCCTTCCCCACACTCTGAAACCCCTTCCGCACACACTGAAACCACTTCCCCACACACTGAAACCACTTCCCCACACACTGAAACCCATCCCGACACTCTGAAACCCCTTCCCCACACAGTGAAACCCCTTCCCCACACAGTGAAACACCTTCCCCACACACTGAAACACATCCCCACACACTGCAACCCATCCCCACACACTGAAACCCCTTCCCCACACACTGAAACCCCTTCCCCACACACTGAAACACATCCCCATATTCTGAAACACCTTCCCCAAACACTGTAACCCCTTCCGCACACACTGAAACACATCCCCACACACTGAAACCCATCCCCACACACTGAAACTCCTTCCCCACACACTGAAGCCCTTCCCCACACACTGAAACACATCCCCACACACTGAAGCACATCCCCACGCACTGAAACACCTTCCCCACACACTGAAACACCTTCCCCACACACTGCAACAGCTTCCCCACACACTGAAACACCTTTCCCACACACTGTAACACCTTCCGCACTCACTGAAGCCCATCCCCACACACTGAAACCCATGCCCACACACTGAAACACCTTCCCCACACTCTGAAACAAATTCCCCACACACTGAAACCCCTTCCGCACAATCTGAAACCCATCCACACACACGGAAACCCCTTCCCCACACACTGAAACCCCTTCCCCACACACTGAAACACTTCCCCACACACTGAAACACCTTCCCCACACACTGAATGCCCTTCCGCACACACTGAAACACCTTCCCCACACACTGAAACCAAACCCCACACACTGAAACACATCCCCACACACTGAAACACATTCACCACACACTGAAACACCTTCCACACACACTGAAAAACGTTCCCCAAACACTGAAACCCCTTCCTCACACACTGAAACCCCTTCCCCACACACTGAAACACATTCCCCACACAATGAAACACCTTCCCCACACACTGAAACCCTTCCCCAAACACTGAAACACCTTCCCCACACACTGAAACCCATCCCAACACACTGAAACCCCTACCCCACACACTGAAACAACTTCCCCACACACTGAAACACCTTCCACACACACTGAAAAACGTTCCCCAAACATTGAAACCCCTTCCTCACACACTGAAACCCCTTCCCCACACACTGAAACACCTTCCCCACACATTGAAACACCTTCCCCACACACTGAAACCCTTCCCCAAACACTGAAACACCTTCCCCACACACTGAAACCCATCCCAACACACTGAAACCCCTACCCCACACACTGAAACAACTTCCCCACACACTGAAACACCTTCCACACACACTGAAAAACGTTCCCCAAACATTGAAACCCCTTCCTCACACACTGAAACCCCTTCCCCACACACTGAAACACCTTCCCCACACATTGAAACACCTTCCCCACACACTGAAACCCATCCCCACACACACTGAAACACCTTCCCCACACACTGAAACCCATTCCCTACACACTGAAACACCTTCCCCACACACTGAAACCCTTCCCCACACACTGAAACACATCCCCACACACTGAAACACCTTCCCCACACACTGAAACACATTCCCCACACACTGAAACCCTTCCCCAAACACTGAAACACCTTCCCCACACACTGAATCCCCTTCCCCACACACTGAAACCACTTGCCCACACACTGAAACACCTTCCCAACACACTGAAACACATCCCCACACACTGAAGCACCTTCCCCACACACTGAAACCCCTTCCCCACACACTGAAACACCTTCCCCACACACTGAAACACCTTCCCCACACACTGAAACACATCCCCACACACTGGGACACCTTCCCCACACACTGAAACCCCTTCCCCACACACTGAAACCCTTCCCCACACACACTGAAACCGTTCCCCACACACTGAAACACCTTCCCCACACTCTGAAACCCACTTCCCACACACTGAAACCCCTTCCGCAAACTCTGAAACACCTTCCCCACACACTGAAAGCCATCCCCACACACACTGAAACAACTTCCCACACACTGAAACACCTTCCCCACACACTGAAACCCATCCCCACACACACTGAAACCCATCCCCACACACACTGAAACACCGTCCCCACACAATGAAACCCCTTTCCCGCACACAGAAACCCATTCCCCACACTCTGAAAAACGTTCCCCAAACACTGAAATCCCTTCCTCACACACTGAAACCCCTTCTCCACACACTGAAACACCTTCCCCACACATTGAAACACCTTCCCCATACACTGAAACCCATCCCCACACACACTGAAGCACCTTCCCCACACTCTGAAAAACGTTCCCCAAACACTGAAACCCCTTCCTCACACACTGAAACCCCTTCTCCACACACTGCAACACCTTCCCCATACATTGAAACACCTTCCCCACACACTGAAACCCATTCCCTACACACTGAAACACCTTCCCCACACACTGAAACCCTTCCCCACACACTGAAACACATCCCCACATACTGAAACACCTTCGCCACAAACTGAAACACATTCCCCACACACTGAAACCCTTCCCCAAACACTGAAAGACCTTCCCCACACACTGAATCCCCTTCCCCACACACTGAAACTCCTTCCCAACACACTGAAAGACATCCCCACACACTGAAGCACTTTCCCCACACACTGAAACCCCTTCCCCACACACTGAAACACCTTCCCCACACACTGAAACACATCCCCACACACTGGGACACCTTCCCCACACACTGAAACCCCTTCCCCACGCACTGAAACCCTTCCCCACACACACTGAAACCCTTCCCCACACACTGAAACACCTTCCCCACACTCTGAAAGCAACTTCCCACACACTGAAACGCCTTCCGCACTCTCTGAAACACCTTCCCCACATACTAAAACAACTTCCCCACACTCACTAAAACAACTTCCCCACACACTGAAACACCTTCCACACACACTGAAACCCATCCCCACACACAATGAAACACCGTCCCCACACAATGAAACCCCTTCCCCACACACTGAAACCAACCCCCTCACACTGAAACACATCCCCACACACTGAAACACATTCACCACACACTGAAACCCTTCCCCACACACTGAAACACATCCCCAAACACTGAAAAACATCTCCACACACTGATACACCTCCCCCACACACTGAAACCCCTTCCCCACACACACTGAAACACCTTCCCCACACACTGAAACAACTACCCCACACAATGGATCTCTTTCCCACACATTGAAACCCCTTCCCCACACACTGAAACAGCTTCCCCACACACTGAAACCCTTTCCCCACACACACTGAAACACCTTCTCCACACACTGAAACCCCTTCCCCACACACTGAAACAGCTTCCCCACACACTGAAAATACTTCCCCACACACAGAAACACCTTTTCCACACACTGAAACCCCTTCCGCACACACTGAAACACCTTCCCCACACACTGAAACCCTTCCCCACACACTGAAACCCCTTCCCCACATACTGAAAACCTTCCCCACACACTGAAACCCCTTCCCCACTGACTGAAACACCTTCCCCACACACTGAAAATACTTCCCCACACACAGAAACACCTTCCACACACACACTGAAACCCCTTCCCCACATTCTGAGACACCTTCCCCATACACTGAAACACCTTCCCCATACACTGAAACACCTTGCCAACACACTGTAACCCCTTCCGCACACACTGAAACACCTTTCCCACACACTGAAACCCTGCACCACACACTGAAACACTTCGCCGCACACTGAAACACGTTCCCCACACACTGAAACCCCTTCCCCACACACTGAAACCCCTTCGCCACACACTGAAACACATCCCCACACTCTGAAACACCATCCCCACACACTGAAACCCCTTCCCCACACACTGAAACCCCTTCCCCACACACTGAAACCCCTTCCCCACAGACTGAATCACCTTCCCCACACACTGTAACCCCATCTGCACACAATGAAACACCTTCCCCACACACTGAAACACATCCCTACACACAGTATCCCCTTCCCCACACACTGAAACCCCTTCCACACACACTGAAACACCTTCACCACATACTGAAACCCCTTCCGCACACACTGAAACCCCTTCCGCACACACTGAAACACCTTTCCCACACACTGAAACACCTTCCCCACACTCTGAAACTCCTTCCCCACACACTGAAAGCCATCCCCACACACACTGAAACAACTTCCCACACACTGAAACACCTTCCCCACACACTGAAACCCATCCCCACACACACTGAAACCCATCCCCACACACACTGAAACACCGTCCCCACACAATGAAACCCCTTCCCCGCACACAGAAACCCATTCCCCACACTCTGAAAAACGTTCCCCAAACACTGAAACCCCTTCCTCACACACTGAAACCCCTTCTCCACACACTGAAACACCTTCCCCACACATTGAAACACCTTCCCCATACACTGAAACCCATCCCCACACACACTGAAGCACCTTCCCCACACTCTGAAAAACGTTCCCCAAACACTGAACCCCCTTCCTCACACACTGAAACCCCTTCTCCACACACTGAAACACCTTCCCCATACATTGAAACACCTTCCCCACACACTGAAACCCATCCCCACACACACTAAAGCACCTTCCCCACACACTGAAACCCATTCCCTACACACTGAAACACCTTCCCCACACACTGAAACCCTTCCCCACACACTGAAACACATCCCCACATACTGAAACACCTTCGCCACACACTGAAACACATTCCCCACACACTGAAACAACATCCCCACACACTGAAACACCTTCCACACACACTGAAAAACGTTCCCCAAACACTGAAACCCCTTCCTCACACACTGAAACCCCTTCCCCACACACTGAAACACCTTCCCCACACATTGAAACACCTTCCCCACACACTGACACCCTTCCCCAAACACTGAAACACCTTCCCCACACACAGAAACCCATCCCCACACACTGAAACCCCTACCCCACACACTGAAACAACTTCCCCACACACTGAAACACCTTCCACACACATTGAAACACCTTCCCCACACACTGAAACCCCTTCCCCACACACTGAAACACCTTCCCCACACATTGAAACACCTTCCCCACACACTGAAACCCATCCCCACGCACACTGAAACACCTTCCCCACACACTGAAACCCATTCCCTACACACTGAAACACCTTCCCCACACACTGAAACCCTTCCCCACAAACTGAAACACATCCCCACACACTGAAACACCTTCCCCACACACTGAAACACATTCCCCACACACTGAAACCCTTCCCCAAACACTGATACACCTTCCCCACACACTGAATCCCCTTCCCCACACACTGAAACCACTTGCCCACACACTGAAACACCTTCCCAACACACTGAAACACATCCCCACACACTGAAGCACCTTCCCCACACACTGAAACCCCTTCCCCACACACTGAAACACCTTCCCCACACACTGAAACACCTTCTCCACACACTGAAACACATCCCCACACACTGGGACACCTTCCCCACACACTGAAACCCCTTCCCCACACACTGAAACCCTTCCCCACACACACTGAAACCGTTCCCCACACACTGAAACACCTTCACCACACTCTGAAACCCACTTCCCACACACTGAAACCCCTTCCGCAAACTCTGAAACACCTTCCCCACACACTGAAAGCCATCCCCACACACACTGAAACAACTTCCCACACACTGAAACACCTTCCCCACACACTGAAACCCATCCCCACACACACTGAAACCCATCCCCACACACACTGAAACACCGTCCTCACACAATGAAACCCCTTCCCCGCACACAGAAACCCATTCCCCACACTCTGAAAAACGTTCCACAAACACTGAAATCCCTTCCTCACACACTGAAACCCCTTCTCCACACACGGAAACACCTTCCCCACACATTGAAACACCTTCCCCATTCACTGAAACCCATCCCCACACACACTGAAGCACCTTCCCCACACTCTGAAAAACGTTCCCCAAACACTGAAACCCCTTCCTCACACACTGAAACCCCTTCTCCACACACTGAAACACCTTCCCCATACATTGAAACACCTTCCCCACACACTGAAACCCATCCCCACACACACTGAAGCACCTTCCCCACACACTGAAACCCATTCCCTACACACTGAAACACCTTCCCCACACACTGAAACCCTTCCCCACACACTGAAACACATCCCCACATACTGAAACACCTTCGCCACACACTGAAACACATTCCCCACACACTGAAACCCTTCCCCAAACACTGAAACACCTTCCCCACACACTGAATCCCCTTCCCCACACACTGAAACTCCTTCCCAACACACTGAAAGACATCCCCACACACTGAAACCCCTTCCCCACACACTGAAACACCTTCCCCACACACTGAAACACATCCCCACACACTGGGACACCTTCCCCACACACTGAAACCCCTTCCCCACGCACTGAAACCCTTCCCCACACACACTGAAACCCTTCCCCACACACTGAAACACCTTCCCCACACTCTGAAAGCAACTTCCCACACACTGAAACGCCTTCCGCACACTCTGAAACACCTTCCCCACATACTAATACAACTTCCCCACACTCACTAAAACAACTTCCCCACACACTGAAACACCTTCCCCACACACTGAAACCCATCCCCACACACAATGAAACACCGTCCCCACACAATGAAACCCCTTCCCCGCACACAGAAACCCATTCCCCATACACTGAACCACCTTCCCCGCACACTGAAACCCCTTCCCCACACACTGAAACCCCTTCCGCACACACTGAAACACCTTCCCCACTCACTGAAACCCATCCCCACACACACTGAAACACCTTCGCCACACACTGAAACCCATTCCCTACAGACTGAAACCCCTTCCCCACACACTGAAACACTTCCCCACACACTGAACCCCTTCCCCACTCACTGAAACCCATACCCACAAACTGAAACACCTTCCCCACACACTGAAACCCATACCCACACACTGAAACACCTTCCCCACACACTGAAACCCTTCCCCACACACAGAAACCCTTCCCCACACACTGAAACACATCCCCACACACTGAAAGCCTTCCCCACACACTGAAACACCTTCCCCACACACTGAAACACCTTCCCCATACACTGAAAACCATCCCCTCACACTGAAACCATTCCCCAGACAATGAAACGCATCACCACACACTGAAACCCCTTCTCCACACACTGAAACACCTTCCCCACTCACTGAAACCCATCCCCACACACACTGAAACACCTTCGCAACATACTGAAACCCATTCCCTACAGACTGAAACCCCTTCCCCACACACTGAAACCCTTCCCCACACACTGAAACCCATACCCACACACTGAAACACCTTCCCCACACACTGAAACCCTTCCCCACAAACTGAAACCCTTCCCCACACACTGAAACACATCCCCACACACTGAAAGCCTTCCCCACACACTGAAACACCTTCCCCACACACTGAAACACCATCCCCACACACTGAAACCCCTAATCCACGCACTGAAACACTTCCCCACACACTGAAACACCTTCCCCATACACTGAAAACCATCCCCTCACACTGAAACCATTCCCCACACAATGAAACGCATCACCACACACTGAAACCCCTTCTCCACACACTGAAACATTTTCCCCACACACTGAAAACACTTCCCCACATACTGAAACCCCTTCCCCACACTCTGCAACCTCTTCCCCACACACTGAAACCTCTTCACCACGACTGAAACCACTTCCCCACACACTGAAACCCCTTCCCCAAACACTGAAACCTCTTCCCCACACACTGAAACCCCTTCCCCACACACTGAAACCCCTTCCCCACAGACTGAAACCCCTTAACCACACACTGAAACCCATTCCCACACACATAAATCTCTTCCCCACACACTGAAACCCCTTCCCCACTCACTGAAACACATCCCCAAACACTGAAACATTTTCCCCACACACTGAAACCTCTTCCCCACACACTGAAACCCCTTCCGCAATCACTGAAACCCTTCCCCACACTCTGAAACCCATCCCCACACACTGGAACCTCTTCCCCACACACTGAAAGCTCTTCCCCAAAGACTGAAACCCTTCCCCACACACTGAAACCTCTTCCCCACACACTGAAACCCATACCCACACACTGAAACACCTTCCCCACACACTGAAACCCTTCCCCACAAACTGAAACCCTTCCCCACACACTGAAACACATCCCCACACACTGAAACGCCTTCCCCACACACTGAAACACCTTCCCCACACACTGAAACACCATCCCCACACACTGAAACCCCTAATCCACGCACTGAAACACTTCCCCACACACTGAAACACCTTCCCCATACACTGAAAACCATCCCCTCACACTGAACCCATTCCCCACACAATGAAACGCATCACCACACACTGAAACCCCTTCTCCACACACTGAAACATTTTCCCCACACACTGAAAACACTTCCCCACATACTGAAACCCCTTCCCCACACTCTGCAACCTCTTCCCCACACACTGAAACCTCTTCACCACGACTGAAACCACTTCCCCACACACTGAAACCCCTTCCCCAAACACTGAAACCTCTTCCCCACACACTGAAACCCCTTCCCCACAGACTGAAACCCCTTAACCACACACTGAAACCCATTCCCACACACATAAATCTCTTCCCCACACACTGAAACCCCTTCCCCACTCACTGAAACACATCCCCAAACACTGAAACATTTTCCCCACACACTGAAACCTCTTCCCCACACACTGAAACCCCTTCCGCAATCACTGAAACCCTTCCCCACACTCTGAAACCCATCCCCACACACTGGAACCTCTTCCCCACACACTGAAAGCTCTTCCCCAAAGACTGAAACCCTTCCCCACACACTAAAACCTCTTCCCCACACACTGAAACCCCTTCCCCACGCAATGAAACCTCTTCCACACATACTGAAAACTCTTCCCCACACACTGAAACTCCTTCCACACGCACCGAAACCTCTTCTACACACACTGAAACCTCTTCCCCACACACTGAAAACTCTTCCCCACACGCTTAAACTTATTCCACACGCACTGAAACCCATCCCCACACAGTGAAACCTCTTCCACACACACTGAAACTTCTTCCCCACACAATGGAACACCTTCCCCGCACACAGAAACCCTTTCCCCATACACTGAACCACCTTCCCCGCACACTGAAACCCCTTCCTCACACACTGAAATCCTTCCCCACATACTGAAACACCTTCCCCACACACTGAAACACCTTCACCACACACTGAAACACATTCCCCACACACTGACACCCATTCCGCACACACTGAAACACATTCCCCACACACTGAAACAACTTCCCCACACACTGAACAACGTTCCCCAAACACTGAAACCCCTTCCTCACACACTGAAACCCCTTCCCTACACACTGAAACACCTTCCCCACACATTGAAACACCTTCCCCACACACTGAAACCCTTCCCCATACACTGAAACACCTTCCCCATACAATGAAACCCATCCCCACACACTGAAACCCCTTCCCCACACACTGAAACAACTTCCCCACACACTGAAACACCTTCCACACACACTGAAAAACGTTCCCCAAACATTGAAACCCCTTCCTCACACACTGAAACCCCTTCCCCACACACTGAAACACATTCCCCACACATTGAAACACCTTCCCAACACACTGAAACCCATCCCCACACACACTGAAACACCTTCCCCACACACTGAAACCCATTCCCTACACACTGAAACACCTTCCCCACACACTGAAATCCTTCCCCACACACTGAAACACATCCCCACACACTGAAACACCTTCCCCACACACTGAAACACATTCCCCACACACTGAAACCCTTCCCCAAACACTGAAACACCTTCCCCACACACTGAATCCCCTTCCCCACACACTGAAACCACTTGCCCACACACTGAAACAACTTCCCAACACACTGAAACACATCCCCAAACACTGAAGCACCATCCCCACACACTGAAACCCCTTCCCCACACACTGAAACACCTTCCCCACACACTGAAACACCTTCCCCACACACTGAAACACATCCCCACACACTGGGACACCTTCCCCACACACTGAAACCCCTTCCCCACACACTGAAACCCTTCCCCACACACACTGAAACCGTTCCCCACACACTGAAACACCTTCCCCACACTCTGAAACCCACATCCCACACACTGAAACCCCTTCCGCAAACTCTGAAACACCTTCCCCACACACTGAAAGCCATCCCCACACACACAGAAACAACTTCCCACACACTGAAACACCTTCCCCACACACTGAAACCCATCCCCACACACACTGAAACCCATCCCCACACACACTGAAACACCGTCCCCACACATTGAATCCCCTTCCCCGCACACAGAAACCCATTCCCCACACTCTGAAAAACGTTCCCCAAACACTGAAACCCCTTCCTCACACACTGAAACCCCTTCTCCACACACTGAAACACCTTCCCCACACATTGAAACACCTTCCCCATACACTGAAACCCATCCCCACACACACTGAAGCACCTTCCCCACACTCTGAAAAACGTTCCCCAAACACTGAAACCCCTTCCTCACACACTGAAACCCCTTCTCCACACACTGAAACACCTTCCCCATACATTGAAACACCTTCCCCACACACTGAAACCCATCCCCAGACACACTGAAGCACCTTCCCCACACACTGAAACCCATTCCCGACACACTGAAACACCTTCCCCACACGCTGAAACACTTCCCCACACACTGAAACACATCCCCACATACTGAAACACCTTCGCCACACACTGAAACACATTCCCCACACACTGAATCCCTTCCCCAAACACTGAAGCACCTTCCCCACACACTGAATCCCCTTCCCCACACACTGAAACTCCTTCCCAACACACTGAAAGACATCCCCACACAATGAAGCACCTTCCCCACACACTGAAACCCCTTCCCCACACACTGAAACACCTTCCCCACACACTGAAACACATCCCCACACACTGGGACACCTTCCCCACACACTGAAACCCCTTCCCCACGCACTGAAACCCTTCCCCACACACACTGAAACCCTTCCCCACACACTGAAACACCTTCCCCACACTCTGAAAGCAACTTCCCACACATTGAAACCCCTTCCGCACACTCTGAAACACCTTCCCCACACACTAAAACAACTTCCCCACACACACTAAAACAACTTCCCCACACACTGAAACACCTTCCCCACACACTGAAACCCATCCCCACACACAATGAAACACCGTCCCCACACAATGAAACCCCTTCCCCGCACACAGAAACCCATTCCCCATACACTGAACCACCTTCCCCGCACACTGAAACCCCTTCCCCACACACTGAAACCCCTTCCGCACACACTGAAACACCTTCCCCACTCACTGAAACCCATCCCCACACACACTGAAACACCTTCGCAACACACTGAAACCCATTCCCTACAGACTGAAACCCCTTCCCCACACACTGAAACACTTCCCCACACACTGAAACCCTTCCCCACTCACTGAAACCCATACCCATAAACTGAAACACCTTCCCCACACACTGAAACCCATACCCACACACTGAAACACCTTCCCCACACACTGAAACCCTTCCCCACACACTGAAACCCTTCCCCACACACTGAAACACATCCCCACACACTGAAAGACTTCCCCACACACTGAAACACCTTCCCCACACACTGAAACACCTTCCCCACACACTGAAACCCCTAATCCACGCACTGAAACACTGCCCCACACACTGAAGCACCCTCTCCATTCACTGAAAACCATCCCGTCACACTGAAACCATTCCCCACACAATGAAAGGCATCACCACACACTGAAACATCTTCCCCACACACTGAAACCCCTTCTCCACAAACTGAAACCTTTTTCCCACACACTGAAACCACTTCTCCACATACTGAAACCCCTTCCCCACACTCTGAAACCTCTTCCCCACACACTGAAACCTCTTCACCACTACTGAAACCACTTCCCCACACACTGAAATCCCTTCCCCAAACACTGAAACCTCTTCCCCACACACTGAAACCCCTTCCCCACAGACTGAATCCCCTTAACCACACACTGAAACCCATCCCCACACACAGAAATCTCTTCCCCACACACTGAAACCCCTTCCCCACACACTGAAACCCCTTCCCCACACACTGAAACACATCCCCAAACACTGAAACATTTTCCCCACACACTGAAACCTCTTCCCCACACACTGAAACCCGTTCCGCAATCACTGAAACCCTTCCCCACACTCTGAAACCCATCCCCACACACTGGAACCTCTTCCCCACACACTGAAAGCTCTTCCCCAAAGACTGAAACCCTTCCCCACACACTGAAACCTCTTCCCCACACACTGAAACTCCTTCCACACGCACCGAAACCTCTTCTACACACACTGAAACCTCTTCCCCACACACTGAAAACTCTTCCCCACACGCTTAAACTTATTCCACACGCACTGAAACCCATCCCCACACAGTGAAACCTCTTCCACACACACTGAAACCTCTTCCCCACACAATGAAACACCTTCCCCGCACACAGAAACCCATTCCCCATACACTGAACCACCTTCCCCCGACACTGAAACCCCTTCCCCACACACTGAAATCCTTCCCCACACACTGAAACACCTTCCCCACACACTGAAACCCCTTCCCCACATACTGAAACACCTTCCCCACACACTGAAACACCTTCACCACACACTGAAACACATTCCCCACACACTGACACCCATTCCGCACACACTGAAACACATTCCCCACACACTGAAACAACATCCCCACACACTGAAACACCTTCCACACACACTGAAAAACGTTCCCCAAACACTGAAACCCCTTCCTCACACACTGAAACCCCTTCCCCACACACTGAAACACCTTCCCCACACATAGAAACACCTTCCCCACACACTGAAACCCTTCCCCAAACACTGAAACACCTTCCCCACACACTGAAACCCATCCCCACACACTGAAACCCCTTCCCCACACACTGAAACAACTTCCCCACACACTGAAACCCCTTCCACACACACTGAAAAACGTTCCCCAAACATTGAAACCCCTTCCTCACACACTGAAACCCCTTCCCCACACACTGAAACACCTTCCCCACACATTGAAACACCTTCCCCACACACTGAAACCCATCCCCACACACACTGAAACACCTTCCCCACACAGTGAAACCCATTCCCTACACACTGAAACACCTTCCCCACACACTGAAACCCTTCCCCACACACTGAAACACATCCCCACACACTGAAACACCTTCCCCACACACTGAAACACATTCCCCACACACTGAAACCCTTCCCCAAACAATGAAACACCTTCCCCACACACTGAATCCCCTTCCCCACACACTGAAACCACTTGCCCACACACTGAAACACCTTCCCAACACACTGAAACACATCCCCACAGACTGAAGCACCTTCCCCACACACTGAAACCCAATCCCCACACACTGAAACACCTTCCCCACACACTGAAACACCTTCCCCACACACTGAAACACATCCCCACACACTGGGACACCTTCCCCACACACTGAAACCCCTTCCCCACACACTGAAACCCTTCCCCATACACACTGAAACCGTTCCCCACACACTGAAACACCTTCCCCACACTCTGAAACCCACATCCCACACACTGAAACCCCTTCCGCAAACTCTGAAACACCTTCCCCACACACTGAAAGCCATCCCCACACACACTGAAACAACATCCCACACACTGAAACACCTTCCCCACACACTGAAACCCATCCCCACACACACTGAAACCCATCCCCACACACACTGAAACACCGTCCCCACACAATGAAACCCCTTCCCCGCACACCGAAACCCACTCCCCACACTCTGAAAAACGTTCCCCAAACACTGAAACCCCTTCCTCACACACTGAAACCCCGTCACCACACACTGAAACACCTTCCCCACACATTGAAACACCTTCCCCATACACTGAAACCCATCCCCACACACACTGAAGCACATTCCCCACACTCTGAAAAACGTTCCCCAAACACTGAAACCCCTTCCTCACACACTGAAACCCCTTCTCCACACACTGAAACACCTTCCCCATACATTGAAACACCTTCCCCACACACTGAAACCCATCCCCACACACACTGAAGCACCTTCCCCACACACTGAAACCCATTCCCTACACACTGAAACCCCTTCCCCACACACTGAAACCCTTCCCCACACACTGAAACACATCCCCACATACTGAAACAACTTCGCCACACACTGAAACACATTCCCCACACACTGAAACAACATCCCCACACACTGAAACACCTTCCACACACACTGATAAACGTTCCCCAAACACTGAAACACCTTCCTCACACACTGAAACCCCTTCCCCACACACTGAAACACCTTCCCCACACATTGAAACACCTTCCCCACACACTGAAACCCTTCCCCAAACACTGAAACACCTTCCCCACACACTGAAACCCATCCCCACACACTGAAACCCCTTCCCCACACACTGAAACAACTTCCCCACACACTGAAACACCTTCCACACACACTGAAAAACGTTCCCCAAACATTGAAACCCCTTCCTCACACACTGAAACCCCTTCCCCACACACTGGAACACCTTCCCCACACATTGAAACACCTTCCCCACACACTGAAACCCATCCCCACACACACTGAAACACCTTCCCCACACACTGAAACCCATTCCCTACACACTGAAACACCTTCCCCACACACTGAAACCCTTCCCCACACACTGAAACACATCCCCACACACTGAAACACCTTCCCCACACACTGAAACACATTCCCCACACACTGAAACCCTTCCCCAAACACTGAAACACCTTCCCCACACACTGAATCCCCTTCCCCACACACTGAAACCACTTGCCCACACACTGAAACACATCCCCACACACTGGGACACCTTCCCCACACACTGAAACCCCTTCCCCACACACTGAAACCCTTCCCCACACACACTGAAACCGTTCCCCACACACTGAAACACCTTCCCCACACAATGAAACCCCTTCCCCAAACACTGAAACCCCTTCCTCACACACTGAAACCCCTTCTCCACACACTGAAACACCTTCCCCACACATTGAAGCACCTTCCCCACACTCTTAAAAACGTTCCCCAAACACTGAAACCCCTTCCTCACACACTGAAACCCCTTCTCCACACACTGAAACACCTTCCCCATATATTGAAACACCTTCCCCACACACAGAAACCCATTCCCCATACACTGAACCACCTTCCCCGCACACTGAAACCCTTTCCCCACACACTGAAACCCCTTCCGCACACACTGAAACACCTTCCCCACTCACTGAAACCCATCCCCACACACACTGAAACACCTTCGCCACACACTGAAACCCATTCCCTACAGACTGAAACCCCTTCCCCACACACTGAAACACTTCCCCACACACTGAAACCCTTCCCCACTCACTGAAACCCATACCCACAAACTGAAACACCTTCCCCACACACTGAAACCCATACCCACACACTGAAACACCTTCCCCACACACTGAAACCCTTCCCCATACACTGAAACCCTTCCCCACACACTGAAACACATCCCCACACACTGAAAGCCTTCCCCACACACTGAAACACCTTCCCCACACACTGAAACACCTTCCCCATACACTGAAAACCATCCCCTCACACTGAAACCATTCCCCAGACAATGAAACGCATCACCACACACTGAAACCCCTTCTCCACACACTGAAACACCTTCCCCACTCACTGAAAGCCATCCCCACACACACTGAAACACCTTCGCAACATACTGAAACCCATTCCCTACAGACTGAAACCCCTTCCCCACACACTGAAACCCTTCCCCACACACTGAAACCCATACCCACACACTGAAACACCTTCCCCACACACTGAAACCCTTCCCCACAAACTGAAACCCTTCCCCACACACTGAAACACATCCCCACACACTGAAAGCCTTCCCCACACACTGAAACACCTTCCCCACACACTGAAACACCATCCCCACACACTGAAACCCCTAATCCACGCACTGAAACACTTCCCCACACACTGAAACACCTTCCCCATACACTGAAAACCATCCCCTCACGCTGAAACCATTCCCCACACAATGAAACGCATCACCACACACTGAAACCCCTTCTCCACACACTGAAACATTTTCCCCACACACTGAAAACACTTCCCCACATACTGAAACCCCTTCCCCACACTCTGCAACCTCTTCCCCACACACTGAAACCTCTTCACCACGACTGAAACCACTTCCCCACACACTGAAACCCCTTCCCCAAACACTGAAACCTCTTCCCCACACACTGAAACCCCTTCCCCACAGACTGAAACCCCTTAACCACACACTGAAACCCATTCCCACACACAGAAATCTCTTCCCCACACACAGAAATCTCTTCCCCACACACTGAAACCCCTTCCCCACACACTGAAACCCCTTCCCCACAGACTGAAACCCCTTAACCACACACTGAAACCCATTCCCACACACAGAAATCTCTTCCCCACACACAGAAATCTCTTCCCCACACACTGAAACCCCTTCCCCACACACTGAAACCCCTTCCCCACACACTGAAACCCCTTCCGCAATCACTGAAACCCTTCCCCACACTCTGAAACCCATCCCCACACACTGGAACCTCTTCCCCACACACTGAAAGCTCTTCCCCAAAGACTGAAACCCTTCCCCACACACTGAAACCTCTTCCCCACACACTGAAACCCCTTCCCCACGCAATGAAACCTCTTCCACACATACTGAAACCTCTTCCCCACACACTGAAACTCCTTCCACACGCACCGAAACCTCTTCTACACACACTGAAACCTCTTCCCCACACACTGAAAACTCTTCCCCACACGCTTAAACTTATTCCACACGCACTGAAACCCATCCCCACACAGTGAAACCTCTTCCACACACACTGAAACCTCTTCCCCACACAATGAAACACCTTCCCCGCACACAGAAACCCTTTCCCCATACACTGAACCACCTTCCCCGCACACTGAAACCCCTTCCCCACACACTGAAATCCTTCCCCACACACTGAAACACCTTCCCCACACACTGAAACCCCTTCCCCACATACTGAAACACCTTCCCCACACACTGAAACACCTTCACCACACACTGAAACACATTCCCCACACACTGACACCCATTCCGCACACACTGAAACACATTCCCCACACACTGAAACAACTTCCCCACACACTGAAACACCTTCCACACACACTGAAAAACGTTCCCCAAACACTGAAACCCCTTCCTCACACACTGAAACCCCTTCCCCACACACTGAAACACCTTCCCCACACATTGAAACACCTTCCCCACACACTGAAACCCTTCCCCATACACTGAAACACCTTCCCCATACAATGAAACCCATCCCCACACACTGAAACCCCTTCCCCACACACTGAAACAACTTCCCCACACACTGAAACACCTTCCACACACACTGAAAAACGTTCCCCAAACATTGAAACCCCTTCCTCACACACTGAAACCCCTTCCCCACACACTGAAACACCTTCCCCACACATTGAAACACCTTCCCAACACACTGAAACCCATCCCCACACACACTGAAACACCTTCCCCACACACTGAAACCCATTCCCTGCACACTGAAACACCTTCCCCACACACTGAAATCCTTCCCCACACACTGAAACACATCCCCACACACTGAAACACCTTCCCCACACACTGAAACACATTCCCCACACACTGAAACCCTTCCCCAAACACTGAAACACCTTCCCCACACACTGAATCCCCTTCCCCACACACTGAAACCACTTGCCCACACACTGAAACACCTTCCCAACACACTGAAACACATCCCCACACACTGAAGCACCTTCCCCACACACTGAAACCCCTTCCCCACACACTGAAACACCTTCCCCACACACTGAAACACCTTCCCCACTCACTGAAACCCATCCCCACACACACTGAAACACCTTCGCCACACACTGAAACCCATTCCCTACAGACTGAAACCCCTTCCCCACACACTGAAACACTTCCCCACACACTGAACCCCTTCCCCACTCACTGAAACCCATACCCACAAACTGAAACACCTTCCCCACACACTGAAACACATACCCACACACTGAAACACCTTCCCCACACACTGAAACCCTTCCCCACACACAGAAACCCTTCCCCACACACTGAAACACATCCCCACACACTGAAAGCCTTCCCCACACACTGAAACACCTTCCCCACACACTGAAACACCTTCCCCATACACTGAAAACCATCCCCTCACACTGAAACCATTCCCCAGACAATGAAACGCATCACCACACACTGAAACCCCTTCTCCACACACTGAAACACCTTCCCCACTCACTGAAACCCATCCCCACACACACTGAAACACCTTCGCAACATACTGAAACCCATTCCCTACAGACTGAAACCCCTTCCCCACACACTGAAACCCTTCCCCACACACTGAAACCCATACCCACACACTGAAACACCTTCCCCACACACTGAAACCCTTCCCCACAAACTGAAACCCTTCCCCACACACTGAAACACATCCCCACACACTGAAAGCCTTCCCCACACACTGAAACACCTTCCCCACACACTGAAACACCATCCCCACACACTGAAACCCCTAATCCACGCACTGAAACACTTCCCCACACACTGAAACACCTTCCCCATACACTGAAAACCATCCCCTCACACTGAAACCATTCCCCACACAATGAAACGCATCACCACACACTGAAACCCCTTCTCCACACACTGAAACATTTTCCCCACACACTGAAAACACTTCCCCACATACTGAAACCCCTTCCCCACACTCTGCAACCTCTTCCCCACACACAGAAACCTCTTCACCACGACTGAAACCACTTCCCCACACACTGAAACCCCTTCCCCAAACACTGAAACCTCTTCCCCACACACTGAAACACCTTCCCCACACACTGAAACACATCCCCACACACTGGGACACCTTCCCCACACACTGAAACCCCTTCCCCACACACTGAAACCCTTCCCCACACACACTGAAACCGTTCCCCACACACTGAAACACCTTCCCCACACTCTGAAACCCACATCCCACACACTGAAACCCCTTCCGCAAACTCTGAAACACCTTCCCCACACACTGAAAGCCATCCCCACACACACTGAAACAACTTCCCACACACTGAAACACCTTCCCCACACACTGAAACCCATCCCCACACACACTGAAACCCATCCCCACACACACTGAAACACCGTCCCCACACAATGAAACCCCTTCCCCGCACACAGAAACCCATTCCCCACACTCTGAAAAACGTTCCCCAAACACTGAAACCCTTTCCTCACACACTGAAACCCCTTCTCCACACACTGAAACACCTTCCCCACACATTGAAACACCTTCCCCATACACTGAAACCCATCCCCACACACACTGAAGCACCTTCCCCACACTCTGAAAAACGTTCCCCAAACACTGAAACCCCTTCCTCACACACTGAAACCCCTTCTCCACACACTGTAACACCTTCCCCATACATTGAAACACCTTCCCCACACACTGAAACCCATCCCCACACACACTGAAGCACCTTCCCCACACACTGAAACCCATTCCCGACACACTGAAACACCTTCCCCACACGCTGAAACACTTCCCCACACACTGAAACACATCCCCACATACTGAAACACCTTCGCCACACACTGAAACACATTCCCCACACACTGAAACCCTTCCCCAAACACTGAAGCACCTTCCCCACACACTGAATCCCCTTCCCCACACACTGAAACTCCTTCCCAACACACTGAAAGACATCCCCACACAATGAAGCACCTTCCCCACACACTGAAACCACTTCCCACACACTGAAACACCTTCCCCACACACTGAAACACATCCCCACACACTGGGACACCTTCCCCACACACTGAAACCCCTTCCCCACGCACTGAAACCCTTCCCCACACACACTGAAACCCTTCCCCACACACTGAAACACCTTCCCCACACTCTGAAAGCAACTTCCCACACATTGAAACCCCTTCCGCACACTCTGAAACACCTTCCCCACACACTAAAACAACTTCCCCACACACACTAAAACAACTTCCCCACACACTGAAACACCTTCCCCACACACTGAAACCCATCCCAACACACAATGAAACACCGTCCCCACACAATGAAACCCCTTCCCCGCACACAGAAACCCATTCCCCATACACTGAACCACCTTCCCCGCACACTGAAACCCCTTCCCCACACACTGAAACCCCTTCCGCACACACTGAAACACCTTCCCCACTCACTGAAACCCATCCCCACACACACTGAAACACCTTCGCAACACACTGAAACCCATTCCCTACAGACTGAAACCCCTTCCCCACACACTGAAACACTTCCCCACACACTGAAACCCTTCCCCACTCACTGAAACCCATACCCACAAACTGAAACACCTTCCCCACACACTGAAACCCATACCCACACACTGAAACACCTTCCCCACACACTGAAACCCTTCCCCACACACTGAAACACATCCCCACACACTGAAAGACTTCCCCACACACTGAAACACCTTCCCCACACACTGAAACACCTTCCCCACACACTGAAACCCCTAATCCACGCACTGAAACACTGCCCCACACACTGAAGCACCTTCTCCATTCACTGAAAACCATCCCCTCACACTGAAACCATTCCCCACACAATGAAACGCATCACCACACACTGAAACCTCTTCCCCACACACTGCAACCCCTTCTCCACACACTGAAACCTTTTCCCCACACACTGAAACCACGTCTCCACATACTGAAACCCCTTCCCCACACTCTGCAACCTCTTCCCCACACACTGAAACCTCTTCACCACTTCTGAAACCACTTCCCCACACACTGAAACCCCTTCCCCAAACACTGAAACCTCTTCCCCACACACTGAAACCCCTTCCCCACAGACTGAATCCCCTTAACCACACACTGAAACCCATCCCCACACACAGAAATCTCTTCCCCACACACTGAAACCCCTTCCCCACACACTGAAACCCCTTCCCCACACACTGAAACACATCCCCAAACACTGAAACATTTTCCCCACACACTGAAACCTCTTCCCCACACACTGAAACCCGTTCCGCAATCACTGAAACCCTTCCCCACACTCTGAAACCCATCCCCACACACTGGAACCTCTTCCCCACACACTGAAAGCTCTTCCCCAAAGACTGAAACCCTTCCCCACACACTGAAACCTCTTCCCCACACACTGAAACCCCTTCCCCACGCAATGAAACCTCTTCCACACATACTGAAACCTCTTCCCCACACACTGAAACTCCTTCCACACGCACCGAAACCTCTTCTACACACACTGAAACCTCTTCCCCACACACTGAAAACTCTTCCCCACACGCTTAAACTTATTCCACACGCACTGAAACCCATCCCCACACAGTGAAACCTCTTCCACACACACTGAAACCTCTTCCCCACACAATGAAACACCTTCCCCGCACACAGAAACCCATTCCCCATACACTGAACCACCTTCCCCCGACACTGAAACCCCTTCCCCACACACTGAAATCCTTCCCCACACACTGAAACACCTTCCCCACACACTGAAACCCCTTCCCCACATACTGAAACACCTTCCCCACACACTGAAATCCTTCCCCACACACTGAAACACCTTCCTCACACACTGAAACCCTTCCACAAACACTGAAACACCTTCCCCACACACTGAAACCCATCCCCACACACTGAAACCCCTTCCCCACACACTGAAACAACTTCCCCACACACTGAAACACCTTCCACACACACTGAAAAACGTTCCCCAAACATTGAAACCCCTTCCTCACACACTGAAACCCCTTCCCCACACACTGAAACACCTTCCCCACACATTGAAACACCTTCCCCACACACTGAACCCCATCCCCACACACTGAAACACCTTCCCCACACAGTGAAACCCATTCCCTACACACTGAAACACCTTCCCCACACTCTGAAAAACGTTCCCCAAACACTGAAACCCCTTCCTCACAGACTGAAACCCCTTCTCCACACACTGAAACACCTTCCCCATACATTGAAACCCCTTCCCCACACACTGAAACCCATCCCCACACACACTGAAGCACCTTCCCCACACACTGAAACCCATTCCCGACACACTGAAACACCTTCCCCACACGCTGAAACACTTCCCCACACACTGAAACACATCCCCACATACTGAAACACCTTCGCCACACACTGAAACACATTCCCCACACACTGAAACCCTTCCCCAAACACTGAAGCACCTTCCCCACACACTGAATCCCCTTCCCCACACACTGAAACTCCTTCCCAACACACTGAAAGACATCCCCACACAATGAAGCACCTTCCCCACACACTGAAACCACCTCCCCACACACTGAAACACCTTCCCCACACACTGAAACACATCCCCACACACTGGGACACCTTCCCCACACACTGAAACCCCTTCCCCACGCACTGAAACCCTTCCCCACACACACTGAAACCCTTCCCCACACACTGAAACACCTTCCCCACACTCTGAAAGCAACTTCCCACACATTGAAACCCCTTCCGCACACTCTGAAACACCTTCCCCACACACTAAAACAACTTCCCCACACACACTAAAACAACTTCCCCACACACTGAAACACCTTCCCCACACACTGAAACCCATCCCAACACACAATGAAACACCGTCCCCACACAATGAAACCCCTTCCCCGCACACAGAAACCCATTCCCCATACACTGAACCACCTTCCCCGCACACTGAAACCCCTTCCCCACACACTGAAACCCCTTCCGCACACACTGAAACACCTTCCCCACTCACTGAAACCCATCCCCACACACACTGAAACACCTTCGCAACACACTGAAACCCATTCCCTACAGACTGAAACCCCTTCCCCACACACTGAAACACTTCCCCACACACTGAAACCCTTCCCCAAAAACTGAAACCCATACCCACAAACTGAAACACCTTCCCCACACACTGAAACCCATACCCACACACTGAAACACCTTCCCCACACACTGAAACCCTTCCCCACACACTGAAACCCTTCCCCACACACTGAAACACATCCCCACACACTGAAAGACTTCCCCACACACTGAAACACCTTCCCCACACACTGAAACACCTTCCCCACACACTGAAACCCCTAATCCACGCACTGAAACACTGCCCCACACACTGAAGCACCTTCTCCATTCACTGAAAACCATCCCCTCACACTGAAACCATTCCCCACACAATGAAACGCATCACCACACACTGAAACCTCTTCCCCACACACTGAAACCCCTTCTCCACACACTGAAACCTTTTCCCCACACACTGAAACCACCTCTCCACATACTGAAACCCCTTCCCCACACTCTGCAACCTCTTCCCCACACACTGAAACCTCTTCACCACTACTGAAACCACTTCCCCACACACTGAAACCCCTTCCCCAAACACTGAAACCTCTTCCCCACACACTGAAACCCCTTCCCCACAGACTGAATCCCCTTAACCACACACTGAAACCCATCCCCACACACAGAAATCTCTTCCCCACACACTGAAACCCCTTCCCCACACACTGAAACCCCTTCCCCACACACTGAAACACATCCCCAAACACTGAAACATTTTCCCCACACACTGAAACCTCTTCCCCACACACTGAAACCCGTTCCGCAATCACTGAAACCCTTCCCCACACTCTGAAACCCATCCCCACACACTGGAACCTCTTCCCCACACACTGAAAGCTCTTCCCCAAAGACTGAAACCCTTCCCCACACACTGAAACCTCTTCCCCACACACTGAAACCCCTTCCCCACGCAATGAAACCTCTTCCACACATACTGAAACCTCTTCCCCACACACTGAAACTCCTTCCACACGCACCGAAACCTCTTCTACACACACTGAAACCTCTTCCCCACACACTGAAAACTCTTCCCCACACGCTTAAACTTATTCCACACGCACTGAAACCCATCCCCACACAGTGAAACCTCTTCCACACACACTGAAACCTCTTCCCCACACAATGAAACACCTTCCCCGCACACAGAAACCCATTCCCCATACACTGAACCACCTTCCCCCGACACTGAAACCCCTTCCCCACACACTGAAATCCTTCCCCACACACTGAAACACCTTCCCCACACACTGAAACCCCTTCCCCACATACTGAAACACCTTCCCCACACACTGAAATCCTTCCCCACACACTGAAACACCTTCCTCACACACTGAAACCCTTCCCCAAACACTGAAACACCTTCCCCACACACTGAAACCCATCCCCACACACTGAAACCCCTTCCCCACACACTGAAACAACTTCCCCACACACTGAAACACCTTCCACACACACTGAAAAACGTTCCCCAAACATTGAAACCCCTTCCTCACACACTGAAACCCCTTCCCCACACACTGAAACACCTTCCCCACACATTGAAACACCTTCCCCACACACTGAAACCCATCCCCACACACACTGAAACACCTTCCCCACACAGTGAAACCCATTCCCTACACACTGAAACACCTTCCCCACACACTGAAACCCTTCCCCACACACTGAAACACATCCCCACACACTGAAACACCTTCCCCACACACTGAAACACATTCCCCACACACTGAAACCCTTCCCCAAACAATGAAACACCTTCCCCACACACTGAGTCCCCTTCCCCACACACTGAAACCACTTGCCCACACACTGAAACACCTTCCCAACACACTGAAACACATCTCCACACACTGAAGCACCTTCCCCACACACTGAAACCCAATCCCCACACACTGTAACTCCTTCCCCACACACTGAAACACCTTCCCCACACACTGAAACACATCCCCACACACTGGGACACCTTCCCCACACACTGAAACCCCTTCCCCACACACTGAAACCCTTCCCCACACACACTGAAACCGTTCCCCACACACTGAAACACCTTCCCCACACTTTGAAACCCACTTCCCACACACTGAAACCCCTTCCGCAAACTCTGAAACACCTTCCCCACACACTGAAAGCCATCCCCACACACACTGAAACAACATCCCACACACTGAAACACCTTCCCCACACACTGAAACCCATCCCCACACACACTGAAACCCATCCCCACACACACTGAAACACCGTCCCCACACAATGAAACCCCTTCCCCGCACACAGAAACCCACTCCCCACACTCTGAAAAACGTTCCCCAAACACTGAAACCCCTTCCTCACACACTGAAACCCCGTCACTACACACTGAAACACCTTCCCCACACATTGAAACACCTTCCCCATACACTGAAACCCATCCCCACACACACTGAAGCACCTTCCCCACACTCTGAAAAACGTTCCCCAAACACTGAAACCCCTTCCTCACACACTGAAACCCCTTCTCCACACACTGAAACACCTTCCCCATACATTGAAACACCTTCCCCACACACTGAAACCCATCCCCACACACACTGAAGCACCTTCCCCACACACTGAAACCCATTCCCTACACACTGAAACACCTTCCCCACACACTGAAACCCTTCCCCACACACTGAAACACATCCCCACATACTGAAACAACTTCGCCACACACTGAAACACATTCCCCACACACTGAAACAACATCCCCACACACTGAAACACCTTCCACACACACTGAAAAACGTTCCCCAAACACTGAAACCCCTTCCTCACACACTGAAACCCCTTCCCCACACACTGAAACACCTTCCCCACACATTGAAACACCTTCCCCACACACTGAAACCCTTCCCCAAACACTGAAACACCTTCCCCACACACTGAAACCCATCCCCACACACTGAAACCCCTTCCCCACACACTGAAACAACTTCCCCACACACTGAAACACCTTCCACACACACTGAAAAACGTTCCCCAAACATTGAAACCCCTTCCTCACACACTGAAACCCCTTCCCCACACACTGGAACACCTTCCCCACACAGTGAAACACCTTCCCCACACACTGAAACCCATCCCCACACACACTGAAACACCTTCCCCACACACTGAAACCCATTCCCTACACACTGAAACACCTTCCCCACACACTGAAACACATTCCCCACACACTGAAACCCTTCCCCAAACACTGAAACACCTTCCCCACACACTGAATCCCCTTCCCCACACACTGAAACCACTTGCCCACACACTGAAACACCTTCCCAACACACTGAAACACATCCCCACACACTGAAACACCTTCCCCACACACTGAAACCCCTTCCCCACACACTGAAACCCCTTCCCCACACACTGAAACACCTTCCCCACACACTGAAACACCTTCCCCACACACTGAAACACATCCCCACACACTGGGACACCTTCCCCACACACTGAAACCCCTTCCCCACACACTGAAACCCTTCCCCACACACACTGAAACCGTTCCCCACACACTGAAACACCTTCCCCACACTCTGAAACCCACTTCCCACACACTGAAACCCCTTCCGCAAACTCTGAAACACCTTCCCCACACACTGAAAGCCATCCCCACACACACTGAAACAACTTCCCACACACTGAAACACCTTCCCCACACACTGAAACCCATCCCCACACACACTGAAACCCATCCCCACACACACTGAAACACCGTCCCCACACAATGAAACCCCTTCCCCAAACACTGAAACCCCTTCCTCACACACTGAAACCCCTTCTCCACACACTGAAACACCTTCCCCATACACTGAAACCCATCCCCACACACACTGAAGCACCTTCCCCACACTCTGAAAAACGTTCCCCAAACACTAAAACCCCTTCCTCACACACTGAAACCCCTTCTCCACTCACTGAAACACCTTCCCCATACATTGAAACACCTTCCCCACACACTGAAACCCATCCCCACACACACTGAAGCACCTTCCCCACACACTGAAACCCATTCCCTACACACTGAAACACCTTCCCCACACACTGAAACCCTTCCCCACACACTGAAACACATCCCCACATACTGAAACACCTTCGCCACACACTGAAACACATTCCCCACACACTGAAACCCTTCCCCAAACACTGAAACACCTTCCCCACACACTGAATCCCCTTCCCCACACACTGAAACTCCTTCCCAACACACTGAAAGACATCCCCACACACTGAAGCACCTTCCCCACACACTGAAACCCCTTCCCCACACACTGAAACACCTTCCCCACACACTGAAACACATCCCCACACACTGGGACACCTTCCCCACACACTGAAACCCCTTCCCCACGCACTGATACCCTTCCCCACACACACTGAAACCCTTCCCCACACACTGAAACACCTTCCCCACACTCTGAAAGCAACTTCCCACACACTGAAACCCCTTCCGCACACACTGAAACACCTTCCCCACATACTAAACCAACTTCCCCACACTCACTAAAACAACTTCCCCACACACTGAAACACCTTCCCCACACACTGAAACCCATCCCCACACACAATGAAACACCGTCCCCACACAATGAAACCCCTTCCCCGCACACAGAAACCCATTCCCCATACATTGAACCACCTTCCCCGCACACTGAAACCCTTTCCCCACACACTGAAACCCCTTCCGCACACACTGAAACACCTTCCCCACTCACTGAAACCCATCCCCACACACACTGAAACACCTTCGCCACACACTGAAACCCATTCCCTACAGACTGAAACCCCTTCCCCACACACTGAAACACTTCCCCACACACTGAAACCCTTCCCCACTCACTGAAACCCATACCCACAAACTGAAACACCTTCCCCACACACTGAAACCCATACCCACACACTGAAACACCTTCCCCACACACTGAAACCCTTCCCCATACACTGAAACCCTTCCCCACACACTGAAACACATCCCCACACACTGAAAGCCTTCCCCACACACTGAAACACCTTCCCCACACACTGAAACACCTTCCCCATACACTGAAAACCATCCCCTCACACTGAAACCATTCCCCAGACAATGAAACGCTTCACCACACACTGAAACCCCTTCTCCACACACTGAAACACCTTCCCCACTCACTGAAAGCCATCCCCACACACACTGAAACACCTTCGCAACATACTGAAACCCATTCCCTACAGACTGAAACCCCTTCCCCACACACTGAAACCCTTCCCCACACACTGAAACCCATACCCACACACTGAAACACCTTCCCCACACACTGAAACCCTTCCCCACAAACTGAAACCCTTCCCCACACACTGAAACACATCCCCACACACTGAAAGCCTTCCCCACACACTGAAACACCTTCCCCACACACTGAAACACCATCCCCACACACTGAAACCCCTAATCCACGCACTGAAACACTTCCCCACACACTGAAACACCTTCCCCATACACTGAAAACCATCCCCTCACGCTGAAACCATTCCCCACACAATGAAACGCATCACCACACACTGAAACCCCTTCTCCACACACTGAAACATTTTCCCCACACACTGAAAACACTTCCCCACATACTGAAACCCCTTCCCCACACTCTGCAACCTCTTCCCCACACACTGAAACCTCTTCACCACGACTGAAACCACTTCCCCACACACTGAAACCCCTTCCCCAAACACTGAAACCTCTTCCCCACACACTGAAACCCCTTCCCCACAGACTGAAACCCCTTAACCACACACTGAAACCCATTCCCACACACAGAAATATCTTCCCCACACACTGAAACCCCTTCCCCACACACTGAAACCCCTTCCCCACACACTGAAACAAATTCCCAAACACTGAAACATTTTCCCCACACAGTGAAACCCCTTCCGCAATCACTGAAACCCTTCCCCACACTCTGAAACCCATCCCCACACACTGGAACCTCTTCCCCACACACTGAAAGCTCTTCCCCAAAGACTGAAACCCTTCCCCACACACTGAAACCTCTTCCCCACACACTGAAACCCCTTCCCCACGCAATGAAACCTCTTCCACACATACTGAAAACTCTTCCCCACACACTGAAACTCCTTCCACACGCACCGAAACCTCTTCTACACACACTGAAACCTCTTCCCCACACACTGAAAACTCTTCCCCACACGCTTAAACTTATTCCACACGCACTGAAACCCATCCCCACACAGTGAAACCACTTCCACACACACTGTAACCTCTTCCCCACACAATGAAACACCTTCCCCGCACACAGAAACCCTTTCCCCATACACTGAACCACCTTCCCCGCACACTGAAACCCCTTCCCCACACACTGAAATCCTTCCCCACACACTGAAACACCTTCCCCACACACTGAAACCCCTTCCCCACATACTGAAACACCTTCCCCACACACTGAAACACCTTCACCACACACTGAAACACATTCCCCACACACTGACACCCATTCCGCACACACAGAAACACATTCCCCACACACTGAAACAACTTCCCCACACACTGAAACACCTTCCACACACACTGAAAAACGTTCCCCAAACACTGAAACCCCTTCCTCACACACTGAAACCCCATCCCCACACACTGAAACACCTTCCCCACACATTGAAACACCTTCCCCACACACTGAAACCCTTCCCCATACACTGAAACACCTTCCCCATACAATGAAACCCATCCCCACACACTGAAACCCCTTCCCCACACACTGAAACAACTTCCCCACACACTGAAACACCTTCCACACACACTGAAAAACGTTCCCCAAACATTGAAACCCCTTCCTCACACACTGAAACCCCTTCCCCACACACTGAAACACCTTCCCCACACATTGAAACACCTTCCCAACACACTGAAACCCATCCCCACACACACTGAAACACCTTCCCCACACACTGAAACCCATTCCCTGCACACTGAAACACCTTCCCCACACACTGAAATCCTTCCCCACACACTGAAACACATCCCCACACACTGAAACACCTTCCCCACACACTGAAACACCTTCCCCACACACTGAAACACATTCCCCACACACTGAAACCCTTCCCCAAACACTGAAACAGCTTCCCCACACACTGAATCCCCTTCCCCACACACTGAAACCACTTGCCCACACACTGAAACACCTTCCCAACACACTGAAACACATCCCCACACACTGAAGCACCTTCCCCACACACTGAAACCCCTTCCCCACACACTGAAACACCTTCCCCACACACTGAAACACCTTCCCCACACACTGAAACACATCCCCACACACTGGGACACCTTCACCACACACTGAAACCCCTTCCCCACACACTGAAACCCTTCCCCACACACACTGAAACCGTTCCCCACACACTGAAACACCTTCCCCACACTCTGAAACCCACATCCCACACACTGAAACCCCTTCCGCAAACTCTGAAACACCTTCCCCACACATTGAAAGCCATCCCCACACACACTGAAACAACTTCCCACACACTGAAACACCTTCCCCACACTCTGAAACCCATCCCCACACACAGTGAAACCCATCTCCACACACACTGAAACACCGTCCACACACACTGAAACACCGTCCCCACACAATGAAACCCCTTCCCCGCACACAGAAACCCATTCCCCACACTCTGAAAAACGTTCCCCAAACACTGAAACCCCTTCCTCACACACTGAAACCCCTTCTCCACACACTGAAACACCTTCCCCACACATTGAAACACCTTCCCCATACACTGAAACCCATCCCCACACACACTGAAGCACCTTCCCCACACTCTGAAAAACGTTCCCCAAACACTGAAACCCCTTCCTCACACACTGAAACCCCTTCTCCACACACTGAAACACCTTCCCCATACATTGAAACACCTTCCCCACACACTGAAACCCATCCCCACACACACTGAAGCAACTTCCCCACACACTGAAACCCATTCCCGACACACTGAAACACATCCCCACATACTGAAACACCTTCGCCACACACTGAAACACATTTCCCACACACTGAAACCCTTCCCCACACACTGAAACACCTTCCCCACACACTGAATCCCCTTCCCCACACACTGAAACTCCTTCCCAACACACTGAAAGACATCCCCACACACTGAAGCACCTTCCCCACACACTGAAACCCCTTCCCCACACACTGAAACACCTTCCCCACACACTGAAACACATCCCCACACACTGGGACACCTTCCCCACACACTGAAACCCCTTCCCCACGCACTGAAACCCTTCCCCACACAAACTGAAACCCTTCCCCACACACTGAAACACCTTCCCCACACTCTGAAAGCAACTTCCCACACACTGAAACCCCTTCCGCACACTCTGAAACACCTTCCCCACACACTAAAACAACTTCCCCACACACACTAAAACAACTTCCCCACACACTGAAACACCTTCCCCACACACTGAAACCCATCCCCACACACAATGAAACACCGTCCCCACACAATGAAACCCCTTCCCCGCACACAGAAACCCATTCCCCATACACTGAACCACCTTCCCCGCACACTGAAACCCCTTCCCCACACACTGAAACCCCTTCCGCACACACTGAAACACCTTCCCCACTCACTGAAACCCATCCCCACACACACTGAAACACCTTCGCAACACACTGAATCCCATTCCCTACAGACTGAAACCCCTTCCCCACACACTGAAACACTTCCCCACACACTGAAACCATTCCCCACTCACTGAAACCCATACCCACAAACTGAAACACCTTCCCCACACACTGAAACCCATACCCACACACTGAAACACCTTCCCCACACACTGAAACCCTTCCCCACACACTGAAACCCTTCCCCACACACTGAAACACATCCCCACACACTGAAAGCCTTCCCCACACACTGAAACACCTTCCCCACACACTGAAACACCTTCCCCACACACTGAAACCCCTAATCCACGCACTGAAACACTTCCCCACACACTGAAGCACCTTCTCCATTCACTGAAAACCCTCCCCTCACACTGAAACCATGCCCCACACAATGAAACGCATCACCACACACTGAAACCTCTTCCCCACACACTGAAACCCCTTCTCCACACACTGAAACCTTTTCCCCACACACTGAAACCACTTCTCCACATACTGAAACCCCTTCCCCACACTCTGCAACCTCTTCCCCACACACTGAAACCTCTTCACCACTACTGAATCCACTTCCCCACACACTGAAACCCCTTCCCCAAACACTGAAACCTCTTCCCCACACACTGAAACCCCTTCCCCACAGACTGAATCCCCTTAACCACACACGGAAACCCATCCCCACACACAGAAATCTCTTCCCCACACACTGAAACCCCTTCCCCACACACTGAAACCCCTTTCCCACACACTGAAACACATCCCCAAACACTGAAACATCTTCCCCACACACTGAAACCTCTTCCCCACACACTGAAACCCCTTCCGCAATCACTGAAACCCTTCCCCACACACTGGAACCTCTTCCCCACACACTGAAAGCTCTTCCCCAAAGACTGAAACCCTTCCCCACACACTGAAACCTCTTCCCCACACACTGAAACCCCTTCCCCACGCAATGAAACCTCTTCCACACATACTGAAACCTCTTCCCCACACACTGAAACTCCTTCCCCACGCACCGAAACCTCTTCTACACACACTGAAACCTCTTCCCCACACACTGAAAACTCTTCCCCACACGCTTAAACTTATTCCACACGCACTGAAATCCATCCCCACACACTGAAACCTCTTCCACACACACTGAAACCTCTTCCACACACAAAAAAACCCATTCCCCACACACTCAATCCCCTTCCACACACACGGAAACCCCTTCCCTGCACACTGAAACCCTTTCCCCGCACACTAAAACCCTTCCCCACACGCTGAAACCCATTACCCACTCGCTGACACTCCTTCCACATACACTGAAACCTCTTCCACATGCACTGAAACCCATGCCGCACACACTGAAACACATCCCCACAAACTGAAACCCATCCCCTCACACTGAAACCATTCCCCACACAATGAAACCCATCCCCACATACTGAAACCTCTTCCCCACACACTGAAACCCCTTATCCACACACTGAAACCCCTTCCCCACAGACTGAAACTTCTTCCCCACACACTGAAACCTCTTCCGCACAGACTGTAAACCCTTCCCCAGACATTGAAACCCATCCCCACACTCTGAAACCTCATGCCCACACACTGAAACCCCTTCCCCACACACTGAAACCCCTTCCCCACACACTGAAACCCATCCCCACACACTGAAACCTCTTCCCCACACACTGAAACACATTCCCCAAACACTGAAACCAATCCCCACACACTGAAACCCATTCCCACACACTGAAATCCTTCCCCACACACTGAAAACTCTTCCCACACACTGAAACCTCTTCGCCACAGACTGAAACCCTTCCCCACACACTGAAACCTCTTCGCCACACACTGAAACCTCTTACCCACACACTGAAACCCATTCCGTACACACTGAAACACCTTCCCCACACACTGAAACCCTTCCCCACACACTGAAACACATCCCCACACACTGAAACACCTTCGCCACACACTGAAACACATTCCCCACACACTGAAACCCTTCCCCAAACACTGAAACACCTTCCCCACACACTGAATCCCCTTCCCCACACACTGAAACTCCTTCCCAACACACTGAAAGAAATCCCCACACACTGAAGCACCTTCCCCACACACTGAAACCCCTTCCCCACACACTGAAACACCTTCCCCACACACTGAAACACATCCCCACACACTGGAACACCTTCCCCACACACTGAAACCCCTTCCCCACGCACTGAAACCCTTCCCCACACACACTGAAACCCTTCCCCACACACTGAAACACCTTCCGCACACTCTGAAACACCTTCCCCACACACTAAAACAACTTCCCCACACACACTAAAACAACTTCCCCACACACTGAAACACCTTCCCCACACTCTGAAACCCATCCCCACACACACTGAAACCCATCCCCACACACAATGAAACACCGTCCCCACACAATGAAACCCCTTCCCCGCACACAGAAACCCATTCCCCATACACTGAACCACCTTCCCCGCACACTGAAACCCCTTCCCCACACACTGAAACCCCTTCCGCACACACTGAAACACCTTCCCCACTCACTGAAACCCATCCCCACACACACTGAAACACCTTAGCCACACACTGAAACCCATTCCCTACAGACTGAAACCCCTTCCCCACACACTGAAACCCTTCCCCTCACACTGAAACCCTTCCCCACTCACTGAAACCCATACCCACAAACTGAAACACCTTCCCCACACACTGAAACCCATACCCACACACTGAAACACCTTCCCCACACACTGAAACCCTTCCCCACACACTGAAACACATCCCCACACACTGAAAGCCTTCCCCACACACTGAAACAACTTCCCCACACACTGAAACACCTTCCCCACACACTGAAACCCCTAATCCACGCACTGAAACACTTCCCCACACACTGAAGCACCTTCTCCATACACTGAAAACCATCCCCTCACACTGAAACCATTCCCCACACAATGAAACGCTTCACCACACACTGAAACCTCTTCTCCACACACTGAAACCCCTTCTCCACACACTGAAACCTTTTCCCCACACACTGAAACCACTTCCCCACATACTGAAACCCCTTCCCCACACTCTGCAACCTCTTCCCCACACACTGAAACCTCTTCACCACTACTGAAACCACTTCCCCACACACTGAAACCCCTTCCCCACACACTGAAACCTCTTCCCCACACACTGAAACCCCTTCCCCACAGACTGAATCCCCTGAACCACACACGGAAACCCATCCCCACACACAGAAATCTCTTCCCCACACACTGAAACCCCTTCCCCACACACTGAAACCTCTTCCCCACACACAGAAACCCCTTCCGCAATCACTGAAACCCTTCCACACACTCTGAAACCCATCCCCACACACTGGAACCTCTTCCCCACACACTGAAAGCTCTTCCCCAAAGACTGAAACCCTTCCCCACACACTGAAACCTCTTCCCCACACACTGAAACCCCTTCCCCACGCAATGAAACCTCTTCCACACATACTGAAACCTCTTCCCCACACACTGAAACTCCTTCCCCACGCACCGAAACCTCTTCTACACACACTGAAACCTCTTCCCCACACACTGAAAACTCTTCCCCACACGCTTAAACTTATTCCACACGCACTGAAACCCATCCCCACACACTGAAACCTCTTCCACACACACTGAAATCTCTTCCACACACAAAAAAACCCATTCCCCACACACTCAATCCCCTTCCACACACACGGAAACACCTTCCCTGCACACTGAAACCCTTTCCCCGCACACTAAAACCCTTCCCCACACGCTGAAACCCATTTCCCACTCGCTGACACTCCTTCCACATACACTGAAACCTCTTCCACATGCACTGAAACCCATGCCGCACACACTGAAACACATCCCCACAAACTGAAACCCATCCCCTCACACTGAAACCATTCCCCACACAATGAAACCCATCCCCACATACTGAAACCTCTTCCCCACACACTGAAACCCCTTATCCACACACTGAAACCCCTTCCCCACAGACTGAAACTTCTTCCCCACACACTGAAACCTCTTCCGCACAGACTGTAAACCCTTCCCCAGACATTGAAACCCATCCCCACACTCTGAAACCTCATGCCCACACACTGAAACCCCTTCCCCACACACTGAAACCCCTTCCCCACACACTGAAACCCATCCCCACACACTGAAACCTCTTCCCCACACACTGAAACACATTCCCCAAACACTGAAACCAATCCCCACACACTGAAACCCATTCCCACACAATGAAATCCTTCCCCACACACTGAAAACTCTTCCCACACACTGAAACCTCTTCGCCACAGACTGAAACCCTTCCCCACACACTGAAACCTCTTCGCCACACACTGAAACCTCTTACCCACACACTGAAACACAATCCCTACACACTGAAACACCTTCCCCACACACTGAAACCCTTCCCCACACACTGAAACACATCCCCACACACTGAAACACCTTCGCCACAAACTGAAACACATTCCCCACACACTGAAACCCTTCCCCAAACACTGAAACACCTTCCCCACACACTGAATCCCCTTCCCCACACACTGAAACTCCTTCCCAACACACTGAAAGAAATCCCCACACACTGAAGCACCTTCCCCACACACTGAAACCCCTTCCCCACACACTGAAACACATCCCCCACACACTGAAACACATCCCCACACACTGGAACACCTTCCCCACACACTGAAACCCCTTCCCCACGCACTGAAACCCTTCCCCACACACACTGAAACCCTTCCCCACACACTGAAACACCTTCCGCACACTCTGAAACACCTTCCCCACACACTAAAACAACTTCCCCACACACACTAAAACAACTTCCCCACACACTGAAACACCTTCCCCACACTCTGAAACCCATCCCCACACACACTGAAACCCATCCCCACACACAATGAAACACCGTCCCCACACAATGAAACCCCTTCCCCGCACACAGAAACCCATTCCCCATACACTGAACCACCTTCCCCGCACACTGAAACCCCTTCCCCACACACTGAAACCCCTTCCGCACACACTGAAACACCTTCCCCACTCACTGAAACCCATCCCCACACACACTGAAACACCTTAGCCACACACTGAAACCCATTCCCTACAGACTGAAACCCCTTCCCCACACACTGAAACCCTTCCCCTCACACTGAAACCCTTCCCCACTCACTGAAACCCATACCCACAAACTGAAACACCTTCCCCACACACTGAAACCCATACCCACACACTGAAACACCTTCCCCACACACTGAAACCCTTCCCCACACACTGAAACACATCCCCACACACTGAAAGCCTTCCCCACACACTGAAACAACTTCCCCACACACTGAAACACCTTCCCCACACACTGAAACCCCTAATCCACGCACTGAAACACTTCCCCACACACTGAAGCACCTTCTCCATACACTGAAAACCATCCCCTCACACTGAAACCATTCCCCACACAATGAAACGCTTCACCACACACTGAAACCTCTTCCCCACACACTGAAACCCCTTCTCCACACACTGAAACCTTTTCCCCACACACTGAAACCACTTCCCCACATACTGAAACCCCTTCCCCACACTCTGCAACCTCTTCCCCACACACTGAAACCTCTTCACCGCTACTGAAACCCCTTCCCCACACACTGAAACCCCTTCCCCACACACTGAAACCTCTTCCCCACACACTGAAACCCCTTCCCCACAGACTGAATCCCCTGAACCACACACGGAAACCCATCCCCACACACAGAAATCTCTTCCCCACACACTGAAACCCCTTCCCCACACACTGAAACCTCTTCCCCACACACAGAAACCCCTTCCGCAATCACTGAAACACTTCCACACACTCTGAAACCCATCCCCACACACTGGAACCTCTTCCCCACACACTGAAAGCTCTTCCCCAAAGACTGAAACCCTTCCCCACACACTGAAACCTCTTCCCCACACACTGAAACCCCTTCCCCACGCAATGAAACCTCTTCCACACATACTGAAACCTCTTCCCCACACACTGAAACTCCTTCCCCACGCACCGAAACCTCTTCTACACACACTGAAACCTCTTCCCCACACACTGAAAACTCTTCCCCACACGCTTAAACTTATTCCACACGCACTGAAACCCATCCCCACACACTGAAACCTCTTCCACACACACTGAAACCTCTTCCACACATAAAAAAACCCATTCCCCACACACTCAATCCCCTTCCACACACACGGAAACACCTTCCCTGCACACTGAAACCCTTTCCCCGCACACTAAAACCCTTCCCCACACGCTGAAACCCATTTCCCACTCGCTGACACTCCTTCCACATACACTGAAACCTCTTCCACATGCACTGAAACCCATGCCGCACACACTGAAACACATCCCCACAAACTGAAACCCATCCCCTCACACTGAAACCATTCCCCACACAATGAAACCCATCCCCACATACTGAAACCTCTTCCCCACACACTGAAACCCCTTATCCACACACTGAAACCCCTTCCCCACAGACTGAAACTTCTTCCCCACACACTGAAACCTCTTACGCACAGACTGTAAACCCTTCCCCAGACATTGAAACCCATACCCACACTCTAAAACCTCATGCCCACAGACTGAAACCCCTTCCCCACTCACTGAAATATCTTCCCCACACACTGAAACCCATCCCCACACACTGAAACCTCTTCCCCACACACTGAAACACATTCCCCACACACTGAAACCAATCCCCACACACTGAAACCCATCCCCACACACTGAAATCCTTCCCCACACACTGAAACCTCTTCCCACACACTGAAACCTCTTCGCCACAGACTGAAACCCTTCCCCACACACTGAAACCTCTTAGCCACACACTGAAACCTCTTACCCACACACGGAAACCCCATCCCCGCACACTGAAACCTCTTCCCCACACACTGAATCCCCTTCACCACACACTGAAACCCCTTCACCACACACTGAAACCTCTTCCCCACAGACTGAAACCACTTCCCCACAGACTGAAACCCCTTCCCCACACTCTGAAACCTCTTCCACACACACTGAAACCCCTTCCCCACTGACTGAAACCCCGTCCCCCACACACTGAAACCCATCCCCACACACTGAAACATCTTCCCCACACACTGAAACCCCTTCCCCACACACTGAAACCCATCCCCACACACTGAAACCCATCCCCACACACAGAAACCTCTTCCCCACACACTGAAAGCTCTTCCCCACAGACAGAAACCCTTCCACACACACTGAGACCTCTTCCCCACACACTGAAACCCCTTCCCCACGCACTGCAACCTCTTCCACACATGCTGAAACCTCTTCCCCACACACTGAAACCTCCTCCCCACACACTGAAACCTCTTCGTCACACACTGAAACTCCTTCCCCAAGCACTGAACCCTCTTCCACACACACTGAAACCTTTTCCACACACACTGAAACCTCTTCCCAACACAATAAAACACCTTCCCCATGCACTGAAACCCCTTCCACACACACTGTAACCCCTTCCCCGGACACTGAAACCCCTTCCCCACACACTGAATCCCCTTCCACACACCCTGAAACCCCTTCCCCACTCAATTAAACCCATCCCCACACTCTGTAACCCTTCCCCACACACTGTAACCCCTTCCCCGCACTCTGAAACCCCTTACCCACACACAGAAACCGCTTCCACCTACACTGAAATCACTTCCCCGCACACTGAAACCCCTTCCCCGCACACTGAAACCCTTCCCCACAAGCTGAAACCTCTTCCCCACACACTGAAAGCAATTCCACTCAGACTGAAACCCATCCCCACACATTGAAACCCCTTCCCCACACACTGACGCCCCATCCCCACGCACTGAAACCTCTTCCACACACACTGAAACCTCTTCCCCACACACTGAAACCTCTTCCCCACACGCTGAAACTTCTTCCACACGCACTGAAACCCATCCCCACACACTGAAACTCCTTCAACACACACTGAAACCTCTTCCACACAAACTGAAACCCCTTCCCCACGCAATGAAATGCCTTCCACACACACTGTTACCACTTCCCCGCACACTGAAACCCCTTCCCCACACACTGAATATCCTCACACTCAAGGAAACCCCTTCCCCGCACACTGAAACCCCTTCCCCGCACACTGAAACCCTTCCCCACACGCTGAAACCCCTTACCCACACGCTGAAACTCCTTCCACACACATTGAAGCCTCTTCCAAATGCACTGAAACCCATTCCGCACACACTGAAACGCATCCCCAAACACTGAAACCCATCCCCTCACACTGAAGCCATTCCCCACACAATGAAACGCATCCCAACACGCTGAAACCTCTTCCCCACACACTGAAACCCCTTATCCAAACACTGATACCTTTTCCCCACACACTGAAACCACTTCTCCACAGACTGAAACCCCTTCCCCACACTCTGCAACCTCTTCCCCACACACTGAAACCTCTTCACCACACACTGAAACCACTTCCCCACACATTGAAACACCTTCCCCACACACTGAAACCTCTTCCCCACACACTGAAACCCCTTCCCCACAGACTGAAACCCCTTAACAACACACTGAAACCCATCCCCGCACACAGAAATCTCTTCCCCACACACGGAAACCCCTTCCCCACACACTGAAACCCCTTCCCCACACACTGAAACCCATCGCCACACACTGAAACCTCTTCCCCACACACTGAAAGCCCTTCTGCTATCACTGAAACCCATCCCCACACTCTGAAACACTTCGCCACACGCTGAAACCCCTTACCCACTCGCTGAAACTCCTTCCACACACACTGAAACCTCTTGCACATGCACTGAAACCCATTCCGCACACAATGAAACACATCCCCACAAACTGAAACCCATCCCCTCACACTGAAACCATTCCCCACACAATGAAAACCATCCCCACATGCTGAAACCTCTCCCCACACACTGAAACCCTTATTCACACACTGAAACCACTTCCCCACAGACTGAAACTTCTTCCCCACACACTGAAACCTCTTCCGCACAGACTGTAAACCCTTCCCCAGACATTGAAACCCATCCCCACACTCTGAAATCTCATGCCCACACACTGAAACCCCTTCCCCACACACTGAAACCTCTTCCACATACACTGAAACCCCTTCCGCACAGACTGAATCCATCCCCACACAGTGAAACCCATCCCCACATACTGAAACCCTTCTCCACACACTGAAACCTCTTCCCCATACACTGAAACATCTTTCACACACACTGAAACACATCCCCACACTGAAACCACTTACACACACACTGAAAACACTTACACACACACTGAAACCTCTTCCACACACACTGAAACCCCTTCCGCACACACTGAAACCTCTTCCCACACACTGAAACCTCTTCGCCACAGACTGAAACCCTTCCCCACACACTGAAACCTCTTCCCCACACACTGAAACCCCTTCCCCAAGCACTGAAACATCTTCCAGACACACTGAAACCTCTTCCCCTCACACTGAAACCTCTTCCCCACACACTGAAACCTCTTCCCCACACACTGAAACCCCTTCCCCACACACTGAAAACTCTTCCCCACACACTGAGACCCCTTCCCCACACACTGAAACCACTTCCCCACACACTGAAACCACATCCCCACAGACAGAAACCCCTTCCCCACACTCTGAAACCTCTTCCCCACACATTGAAACCTCTTCCCCACACAATGAAACCACTTCCCCACACTCTGAAACCCCTTCCCCACTCACTTAAAACATGTTCACCACACTCTTAAACCTCCTCCCCACACACTGAAACCCCTTCCCCACACACTGAAACCCATCCCTACAGACTGAAACCCTTCCCCACACACTGTAACCCCTTCCCCGCACACTGAAACCCCTTCCCCACACACTGAAACCGCTTCTACACACACAGAAATCCCTTCCCCGCACACTGAAACCCATTCCCCGCACACTGAAACCCTTCCCCAAACGCTGAAACCCATTACCCACACGCTGAAACTCCTTCCACACACACTGAAACCTCTTCCACATGCACTGAAACCCCTTGCGCACACACTGAATCCCATCCCCAAACACGGAAACCCATCCCCTCACACTGAAACCATTCCCCACACAATGAAACGCATCCCCACACACTGAAACCTCTTCCCCACAGACTGAAACCCCTTCCCCACACTCTGCAACCTCTTCCCCACACACTGAAACCTCTTCACCACACAGTGAAACCACTTCCCCACACACTGAATCCCCTTCCCCACACACTGAAACCTCTTCCCCACACACTGAAACCCCTTCCCCACAGACTGAAACCCCTTAAACACACACTGAAACCCATCCCCACACACAGAAATCTCTTCGCCGCACAGTGAAACCCCTTCCCCACACACTGAAACCCCTTCGCCACACACTGAAACACATCCCCAAACACTGAAACATCTTCCCCACACACTGAAACCTCTTCCCCACACACTGGAACCCCTTCTGCAATCACTGAAACCCTTCCCCACCCTCTGAAACCCATCCCCACACACTGGAACCTCTTCCCCACACACTGAAAGCTCTTCTCCACAGACTGAAACCCTTCCCCGCACACTGAAACCTGTTCCACACACACTGAAACCCCTTCCCCACGCACTGAAACCTCTTCCACACATACTGAAACCTCTTCCCCACACACTGAAACCTCTTCCCCACACACTGAAATTCCTTCCCCACGCACTGAAACCTCTTCTACATACACTGAAACCTCCTCCCCACACACTGAAAACTCTTCCCCACACGCTTAAACTTATTCCACACGCACTGAAACCCATCCCCACACATTGAAACCTCTTCCATACACACTGAAACATCTTCCACACACAATAAAACCCCTTCCCCACGCACTGAAACCCCTTCCACACACACTGTAACCCCTTCCCCGCACAATGAAACCCCTTCCCCACACACTGAATCCCCTTCCACAAACACGGAAACCCCTTCCCCGCACACTGAAACCCTTCCCCACACGCTGAAACCCATAACCCACTCGCTGAAACCCCTTCCACACACACTGAAACCTCTTCCACATGCACTGAAACCCTTCCCCACACGCTGAAACCCATAACCCACTCGCTGAAACCCCTTCCACACACACTGAAACCTCTTCCACATGCACTGAAACCTCTTCCCCACACACTGAAATTCCTTCCCCACGCACTGAAACCTCTTCTACATACACTGAAACCTCCTCCCCACACACTGAAAACTCTTCCCCACACGCTTAAACTTATTCCACACGCACTGAAACCCATCCCCACACATTGAAACCTCTTCCATACACACTGAAACATCTTCCACACACAATAAAACCCCTTCCCCACGCACTGAAACCCCTTCCACACACACTGTAACCCCTTCCCCGCACAATGAAACCCCTTCCCCACATACTGAATCCCCTTCCACAAACACGGAAACCCCTTCCCCGCACACTGAAACCCTTCCCCACACGCTGAAACCCATAACCCACTCGCTGAAACCCCTTCCACACACACTGAAACCTCTTCCACATGCACTGAAACCCATTCCGCACACACTGAAACACATCCCCACAAACTGAAACCCATCCCCTCACACTGAAACCATTCCGCACACAATGAAACCCATCCCCACATACTGAAACCTCTTCCCCACACACTGAAGCCCCTTATCCACACACTGAAACCCCATCCACACACACTGAAACATCTTCCACATGCACAGAAACCCATTCCCCACACACTGAAACCAATCCCCACACACTGAAACCCATCCCCACACACTGAAATCCTTTCCCACACACTGAAACCTCTTCCCACACACTGAAACCTCTTCGCCACAGACTGAAACCCTTCCCCACACACTGAAACCTCTTCCCCACACACTGAAACCTCTTCCCCGCACACGGAAACCCCTTCTCCGCTCACTGAAACCCCTTCCCCACACACTGAAACCTCTTCCCCACAGACTGAAACCACATCCCCACAGACTGAAACCCCTTCCCCACACTCTGAAACCTCTTCCTCACACATTGAAACCTCTTCCCCACACACTGAAACCACTTCCCCACAAACTGAAACCCCTTCCCCACACACTGAAACCTCTTCCCCACACACTGAAACCCCTTGCCCACAGACTGAAACCCCTTAAGCACACACTGAAACCCATTCCCACACACTGAAATCTCTTCCACACACACTGAAACCCCTTCCACACACCCTGAAACCCCTTCCCCACTCAATGAAACCCATCCCCACACTCTGTAACCCTTCCCCACACACTGTAACCCCTTCCCCTCACTCTGAAACCCCTTACCCACACACAGAAACCGCTTCCACCTACACTGAAATCACTTCCCCGCACACTGAAACCCCTTCCCCGCACACTGAAACCCTTCCCCACAAGCTGAAACCTCTTCCCCACACACTGAAAGCAATTCCACTCAGACTGAAACCCATCCCCACACATTGAAACCCCTTCCCCACACACTGACGCCCCATCCCCACGCACTGAAACCTCTTCCACACACACTGAAACCTCTTCCCCACACACTGAAACCTCTTCCCCACACGCTGAAACTTCTTCCACACGCACTGAAACCCATCCCCACACACTGAAACTCCTTCAACACACACTGAAACCTCTTCCACACAAACTGAAACCCCTTCCCCACGCAATGAAATGCCTTCCACACACACTGTTACCACTTCCCCGCACACTGAAACCCCTTCCCCACACACTGAATATCCTCACACTCAAGGAAACCCCTTCCCCGCACACTGAAACCCCTTCCCCGCACACTGAAACCCTTCCCCACACGCTGAAACCCCTTACCCACACGCTGAAACTCCTTCCACACACATTGAAACCTCTTCCAAATGCACTGAAACCCATTCCGCACACACTGAAACGCATCCCCAAACACTGAAACCCATCCCCTCACACTGAAGCCATTCCCCACACAATGAAACGCATCCCAACACGCTGAAACCTCTTCCCCACACACTGAAACCCCTTATCCAAACACTGATACCTTTTCCCCACACACTGAAACCACTTCTCCACAGACTGAAACCCCTTCCCCACACTCTGCAACCTCTTCCCCACACACTGAAACCTCTTCACCACACACTGAAACCACTTCCCCACACATTGAAACCCCTTCCCCACACACTGAAACCTCTTCCCCACACACTGAAACCCCTTCCCCACAGACTGAAACCCCTTAACAACACACTGAAACCCATCCCCGCACACAGAAATCTCTTCCCCACACACGGAAACCCCTTCCCCACACACTGAAACCCCTTCCCCACACACTGAAAACCATCGCCACACACTGAAACCTCTTCCCCACACACTGAAAGCCCTTCTGCTATCACTGAAACCCATCCCCACACTCTGAAACCCTTCGCCACACGCTGAAACCCCTTACCCACTCGCTGAAACTCCTTCCACACACACTGAAACCTCTTGCACATGCACTGAAACCCATTCCGCACACAATGAAACACATCCCCACAAACTGAAACCCATCCCCTCACACTGAAACCATTCCCCACACAATGAAAACCATCCCCACATGCTGAAACCTCTTCCCCACACACTGAAACCCTTATTCACACATTGAAACCACTTCCCCACAGACTGAAACTTCTTCCCCACACACTGAAACCTCTTCCGCACAGACTGTAAACCCTTCCCCAGACATTGAAACCCATCCCCACACTCTGAAATCTCATGCCCACACACTGAAACCCCTTCCCCACACACTGAAACCTCTTCCACATATACTGAAACCCCTTCCGCACACACTGAATCCATCCCCACACAGTGAAACCCATCCCCACATACTGAAACCCTTCTCCACACACTGAAACCTCTTCCCCATACACTGAAACATCTTTCACACACACTAAAACACATCCCCACACTGAAACCACTTACACACACACTGAAAACCCTTCCACACACACTTAAACCTCTTCCACACACACTGAAACCCCTTCCGCACACACTGAAACCTCTTCCCACACACTGAAACCTCTTCGCCACAGACTGAAACCCTTCCCCACACACTGAAACCTCTTCCCCACACACTGAAACCCCTTCCCCAAGCACTGAAACATCTTCCAGACACACTGAAACCTCTTCCCCTCACACTGAAACCTCTTCCCCACACACTGAAACCTCTTCCCCACACACTGAAACCCCTTCCCCACACACTGAAAACTCTTCCCCACACACTGAAACCCCTTCCCCACACACTGAAACCACTTCCCCACACACTGAAACCACATCCCCACAGACAGAAACCCCTTCCCTACACTCTGAAACCTCTTCCCCACACATTGAAACCTCTTCCCCACACAATGAAACCACTTCCCCACACTCTGAAACCCCTTCCCCACTCACTTAAAACATGTTCACCACACTCTTAAACCTCCTCCCCACACACTGAAACCCCTTCCCCACACACTGAAACCCATCCCTACAGACTGAAACCCTTCCCCACACACTGTAACCCCTTCCCCGCACACTGAAACCCCTTCCCCACACACTGAAACCGCTTCTACACACACAGAAATCCCTTCCCCGCACACTGAAACCCATTCCCCGCACACTGAAACCCTTCCCCAAACGCTGAAACCCATTACCCACACGCTGAAACTCCTTCCACACACACTGAAACCTCTTCCACATGCACTGAAACCCCTTGCGCACACACTGAATCCCATCCCCAAACACGGAAACCCATCCCCTCACACTGAAACCATTCCCCACACAATGAAACGCATCCCCACACACTGAAACCTCTTCCCCACAGACTGAAACCCCTTCCCCACACTCTGCAACCTCTTCCCCACACACTGAAACCTCTTCACCACACAGTGAAACCACTTCCCCACACACTGAATCCCCTTCCCCACACACTGAAACCTCTTCCCCACACACTGAAACCCCTTCCCCACAGACTGAAACCCCTTAAACACACACTGTAACCCATCCCCACACACAGAAATCTCTTCGCCCCACAGTGAAACCCCTTCCCCACACACTGAAACCCCTTCGCCACACACTGAAACACATCCCCAAACACTGAAACATCTTCCCCACACACTGAAGCCTCTTCCCCACACACTGGAACCCCTTCCGCAATCACTGAAACCCTTCCCCACCCTCTGAAACCCATCCCCACACACTGGAACCTCTTCCCCACACACTGAAAGCTCTTCCCCACAGACTGAAACCCTTCCCCGCACACTGAAACCTGTTCCACACACACTGAAACCCCTTCCCCACGCACTGAAACCTCTTCCACACATATTGAAACCTCTTCCCCACACACTGAAACCTCTTCCCCACACGCTTAAACTTATTCCACACGCACTGAAACCCATCCCCACACATTGAAACCTCTTCTATACACACTGAAACATCTTCCACACACAATAAAACCCCTTCCCCACGCACTGAAACCCCTTCCACACACACTGTAACCCCTTCCCCGCACAATGAAACCCCTTCCCCACACACTGAATCCCCTTCCACAAACACGGAAACCCCTTCCCCGCACACTGAAACCCCTTCCCCGCACACTGAAACCCTTCCCCACACGCTGAAACCCATAACCCACTCGCTGAAACCCCTTCCACACACACTGAAACCTCTTCCACATGCACTGAAACCCATTCCGCACACACTGAAACACATCCCCACAAACTGAAACCCATCCCCTCACACTGAAACCATTCCGCACACAATGAAACCCATCCCCACATACTGAAACCTCTTCCCCACACACTGAAGCCCCTTATCCACACACTGAAACCCCTTCCACACACACTGAAACATCTTCCACATGCACAGAAACCCATTCCCCACACACTGAAACCAATCCCCACACACTGAAACCCATCCCCACACACTGAAATCCTTTCCCACACACTGAAACCTCTTCCCACACACTGAAACCTCTTCGCCACAGACTGAAACCCTTCCCCACACACTGAAACCTCTTCCCACACACTGAAACCTCTTCCCACACACTGAAACCTCTTCGCCACAGACTGAAACCCTTCCCCACACACTGAAACCTCTTCCCCACACACTGAAACCTCTTCCCCACACATCTGAAACCTCTTCCCCACACACTGAAAGCCCTTCTGCAATCACTGAAACCCATCCCCACACTCTGAAACCCTTCCCCACACGCTGAAACCCGTACCCACTCGCTGAAACTCCTTCCACACACACTGAAACCTCTTCCACATGCACTGAAACCCATTCCGCACACAATGAAACACATCCCCACAAACTGAAACCCTTCCCCTCACACTGAAACCATTCCCAACACAATGAAAACCATCCCCACATACTGAAACCTCTTCCCCACACACTGAAACCCCTTATCCACATACTGAAACCCCTTCCCCACAGACTGAAACTTCTTCCCCACACACTGAAACCTCTTCCGCACAGACTGTAAACCCTTCCCCAGACATTGAAACCCATCCCCACACTCTGAAATCTCATGCCCACACACTGAAACCCCTTCCCCACACACTGAAACCTCTTCCACATGCACTGAAACCCCTTCCGCACACACTGAAACCCATCCCCACACACTGAAACACATCCCCACACACTGAAACCCTTCTCCACACACTGAAACCTCTTCCCCACACACTGAAACATCTTTCACACACACTAAAACACATCCCCACACTGAAACCACTTACACACACACTGAAAACCCTTCCACACACACTTAAACCTCTTCCACACACACTGAAACCCCTTCCGCACACACTGAAACCTCTTCCCACACACTGAAACCTCTTCGCCACAGACTGAAACCCTTCCCCACACACTGAAACCTCTTCCCCACACACTGAAACCCCTTCCCCAAGCACTGAAACATCTTCCAGACAGACTGAAACCTCTTCCCCGCACACTGAAACCTCTTCCCCACACACTGAAACCTCTTCCCCACACACTGAAACCCCTTCCCCGCACATTGAAAACTCTTCCCCACACACTGAATCCCCTTCACCACACACTGAGACCCCTTCCTCACACACTGAAACCACTTCCCCACACACTGAAACCACATCCCCACAGACTGAAACCTCTTCCCCACACACTGAAACCCAACCCCACACCCTGAAACCCCTTCCCCACACACTGAAACCCATCCCTACACACTGAAACCCTTCCCCACACACTGTAACCCCTTCCCCGCACACTGAAACCCCTTCCCCACACACTGAAACCGCTTCCACACACACTGAAATCCCTTCCCCGCACACTGAAACCCCTTCCCCGCGCACTGAAACCCTTCCCCACACGCTGAAACCTCTTCCCCTCACACTGAATGCACTTCCACTCAGACTGAAACCCATCCCCACACACTGAAACCCATTCCCCACACACTCAAACCCCATCCCCACACACTGAAACCTCTTCCACACACACTGAAACCTCTTCCCCACACGCTGAAACCTCTTCCCCTCACGCTGAAACTACTTCCACAAGCACTGAAACCCATCCCCACACACAGAAACACCTTCCACACACACTTAAACCTCTTCCACACAAACTGAAACCCCTTCCCCACGCACTGAAACCCCTTCCACACACACTGTTACCCCTTCCCCGCACACTGACACCCCTTCCCCACACACGTAATCCCCTCACACACACGGAAACCCCTTCCCCGCACACTGAAACCCATTCCCCGCACACTGAAACCCTTCCCCACACGCTGAAACCCATTACCCACACGCTGAAACTCCTTCCCCTCACACTGAAACCATTCCACACAATATGAAACGCATCCCCACACACTGAAACCTCTTCCCCACAAACTGAAACCCCTTATGCACACACTGAAACCATTTCCCCACACACTGAAACCAATTCCCCATAGACTGAAACCCCTTCCCCACAGACTGAAACCCATCCCCACACACAGAAACCTCTTCCCCACACACTGAAACCCTTCCCCACACGCTGAAACCCATTACCCACACGCTGAAACTCCTTCCCCTCACACTGAAACCATTCCACACAATATGAAACAAATCCCCACACACTGAAACCTCTTCCCCACAAACTGAAACCCCTTATGCACACACTGAAACCATTTCCCCACACACTGAAACCAATTCACCACAGACTGAAACCTCTTCCCCACCAACTGAAACCCCTTATGCACACACTGAAACCATTTCCCCACACACTGAAACCAATTCCCCACAGACTGAAACCCCTTCCCCACACTCTGCAACCTCTTCCCCACACACTGAAACCTCTTCACCATACAGTGAAACCACTTCCCCACACAGTGAAACCCCTTCCCCACACACTGAAACCTCTTCCCCACACACTGAAACCCCTTCCCCACAGACTGAAACCCCTTAACCACACACTGAAACCCATCCCCACACACAGAAACCTCTTCCCCACACACTGAAACCCCTTCCCCACACACTGAAACCCCTTCCCCACAAACTGAAACACATCCCCAAACACTGAAACCTCTTCCCCACACACTGAAACCTCTTCCCCACACACTGGAACCCCTTCCGCAATCACTGAAACCCTTCCCCACACTCTGAAACCCATCCCCACACACTGGAACCTCTTCCCCACACACTGAAAGCTCTTCCCCACAGACTGAATCCCTTCCCCGCACACTGAAACCTGTTCCACACACACTGAAACCCCTTCCCCACGCACTGAAACCTCTTCCACACATACTGAAACCTCTTCCCCACACACTGAAACCTCTTCCCCACACACTGAAACTCCTTCCCCACGCACCGAAACCTCTTCTACACACACTGAAACCTCCTCCCCACACACTGAAAACTCTTCCCCACACGCTTAAACTTATTCCACACGTACTGAAACCCATCCCCACACACTGAAACCTCTTCCACACACACTGAAACCTCTTCCACACACAATAAAACCACTTCCCCACGCACTGAAACCCCTTCCCCGCACAATGAATCCCCTTCCCCACACACTGAATCCCCTTCCACACACACGGAAACCCCTTCCCCGCACACTGAAACCCCTTCCCCGCACACTGAAACCCTTCCCCACACGCTGAAACCCCTTACCCACTCGCTGAAACCCCTTCCACAAACACTGAAACCTCTTCCACATGCACTGAAACCCATTCCGCACACACTGAAACACATCCCCACAAACTGAAACCCATCCCCTCACACTGAAAACATTCCGCACACAATGAAACCCATCCCCACATACTGAAACCTCTTCCCCACACACTGAAACCCCTTATCCACACACTAGAAACACCTTCCACACACACTGAAACCTCTTCCACATGCACTGAAACACATTCCCCACACACTGAAACCAATCCCCACACACTGAAACCCATCCCCGCACACTGAAATCCTTCCCCACACACTGAAACCTCTTCCCACACACTGAAACCTCTTCGCCACAGACTGAAAACCTTCCCCACACACTGAAACCTCTTCCCCACACACTGAAACCCATTCCCCACACACTGAAACCACTTCCCCACAAACTGAAACCTCTTCCCCACACACTAAAACCTCTTCCCCACACACTGAAACCCCTTGCCCACAGACTGAAACCCCTTAACCACACACTGAGACCCATTCCCACACACTGAAATCTCTTCCACACACACTGAAACCCCATCCCCACAGACTTAAACCCCGTCCCCACACACTGAAACCCATAACCACACACTGAAACCTCTTCCCCACACACTGAAACCCCTTCCCCACACACTGAAACCCATCCCCACTCACTGAAACCCATCCCCACACACTGAAACCTCTTCCCCACACACTGAAAGCTCTTCCCCACAGACTGAAACGCTTCCACACACACTGAAACCTCTCCCCCACACACTGAAACCCCTTCCCCACGCACTGCAGCCTCTTCCACACATACCGAAACCTCTTCCCCACACACAGAAACCTCTTCCCCACACACTGAAACTCCTTCCCCACGCACTGAACCCTCTTCCACACACACTGAAACCTCTTCCACACACACTGAAACAACTTCCCCACACAATAAAACACCTTCCCCACGCACTGAAACCCCTTCCACAGGCACTGTAACCCCTTCCCCGCCTACTGAAACCACTTCCCCACACACTTAGTCCCCTTCCACACACACTGACACCCCTTCCCCACACACTGAAACCCATCCCCACACACTGAAACCCTTCCCCGCACACTGTAACCCCTTCCCCGCACACTGAAACACCTTACCCACACACTGAAACCGCTTCCACACACTCTGAAATCCCTTCCCCGCACACTGAAACCCCTTCCCCGCACACTGAAACCCTTCCCCACACGCTGAAACCTCTTCCCCACACACTGAAAGCTCTTCCACTCAGACTGAAACCCATCCCCACACACTGAAACCCCTTCCCCACACACTTAAACCCCATCCCCACGCACTGAAACCTCTTCCACACACACTGAAACCTCTTCCCCACACACTGAAACCTCTTCCCCACACGCTGAAACTTCTTCCACACGCACTGAATCCCATCCCCACACACTGAAACCCCTTCCACACACACTGAAACCATTTCCACACAAACTGAAACCCCTTCCCCACGCACTGAAACCCCTTCCACACACACTGGTACCCCTTCCCCGCACACTGAAACACCTTCCCCACACACTGAATACCCTCACACACACGGAAACACCTTCCCCGCACACTGAAACCTCTTCCCCGCACACTGAAACCCTTCCCCTCACGCTGAAACCCCTTACCCACACGCTGAAACTCCTTCCACACACACTGAAACATCTTCCAAATGCACTGAAACCCATTCCGCACACACTGAAACCCATCCCCCAACACTGAAACCCATCCCCTCACACTGAAACCATTCCCCACACAATGCAACGCATCCCCACACACTGAAACCTCTTCCCCACTCACTGATACCCCTTATCCACACACTGAAACCTTTTCCCCACACACTGAAACCACTTCACGACAGACTGAAACCCCTTCCCCACACTCAGCAACCTCTTCCCCACACACTGAAACCTATTCACCACACACTGAAACCACTTCCCCACACATTGAAACCCCTTCCCCACACACTGAAACCTCTTCCCCACACACTGAAACCCCTTCCCCACAGACTGAAACCCCTTAACCACACACTGAAACCCATCCCCGCACACAGAAATCTCTTCCCAATCACTGAAACCCATCCCCACACACTGAAACCTCTTCCCCACACACTGAAAGCTCTTCCCCACAGACTGAAACCCTTCCACACACACTGAAACCTCTTCCCCACACACTGAAACCCCTTCCCACGCACTGCAACCTCTTCCACACATACTGAAACCTCTTCTCCACACACTGAAACCTCTTCCCCACACACTGAAACTCCTTCCCCACGCACTGAACCCTCTTCCACACACACTGAAACCTCTTCCACACACACTGAAACCACTTCCCCACACAATAAAACACCTTCCCCACGCACTGAAACCCCTTCCCCGCATACTGAAACCCCTTCCCCACACACTTAATCCCCTTCAACACACCCTGACACCCCTTTCGCACACACTGAAACCCATCCCTACACACTGAAACCCTTTCCCGCACACTGTAACCCCTTCCCCGCACACTGAAACCCCTTACCCACACACTGAAACCGCTTCCACACACTCTGAAATCCCTTCCCCGCACACTGAAACCCCTTCCTCGCACACTGAAACCCTTCCCCACACGCTGAAACCTCTACCCCACACACTGAAAGCTCTTCCACTCAGACTGAAACCCATCCCCACACACTGAAACCCCTTCCCCACACACTGAAACCCCATCCCCTCGCACTGAAAACATTCCCCACACAATGCAACGCATCTCCACACACTGAAACCTCTTCCCCACACACTGAAACCCCTTATCCACACACTGAAACCTTTTCCCCACGCACTGAAACCACTTCACCACAGACTGAAACCCCTTCCCCAGACTCTGCAACCGCTTCCCCACACACTGAAACCTCTTCCCCGCACACAGAAACCCCTTCCCCACAGACTGAAACCCCTTACCCACACACTGAAACCTCTTCCCCGCACACAGAAACCCATTCCCCACACACTGAAACCAATCCCCACACACTGAAACCCATCCCCACACACTGAAATCCTTCCCCACACACTGAAACCTCTTCCCACACACTGAAACCTCTTCGCCACAGACTGAAACCCTTCCCCACACACTGAAACCTCTTCCCCACACACTGAAACCTCTTCCCCGCACACGGAAACCCCTTCTCCGCTCACTAAAACCCCTTCCCCACACTCTGAAACCTCTTCCCCACAGACTGAAACCACATCCCCACAGACTGAAACCCCTTCCCCACACTCTGAAACCTCTTCCTCACACATTGAAACCCCTTCCCCACACACTGAAACCTCTTCCCCACACACTGAAACCCCTTGCCCACAGACTGAAACCCCTTAAGCACACACTGAAACCCATTCCCACACACTGAAATCTCTTCCACACACACTGAAACCCCTTCCCCACAGACTGAAACCCCGTCCCCACACACTGAAACCCATAACCACACACTGAAACCTCTTCCCCACACACTGAAACCCCTTCCACACACACTGAAACCTCTTCCACACAAACTGAAACACCTTCCCCACGCAATGAAAAGCCTTCCACACACACTGTTACCCCTTCCCCGCACTCTAAAACCCCTTCCCCACACACTGAATACCCTCACACTCACGGAAACCCCTTCCCCGCACACTGAAACCCCTTCCCCGCACACTGAAAACCTTCCCCTCACGCTGAAACCCCTTACCCACACGCTGAAACTCCTTCCACACACACTGAAACCTCTTCCAAATGCACTAAAACCCATTCCACACACACTGAAACCCATCCCCAAACACTGAAACCCATCCCCTCACACTGAAGCCATTCCCCACACAATGAAACGCATCCCCACACACTGAAACCTCTTCCCCACACACTGAAACCCCTTATCCACACACTGAAACCTTTTCCCCACACACTGAAACCACTTCACCACAGACTGAAACCCCTTCCCCACACTCTGCAACCTCTTCCCCACACACTGAAACCTCTTCACCACACACTAAAACCACTTCCCCACACATTGAAACCCCTTCCCCACACACTGAAACCTCTTCCCCACACATTGAAACCCCTTCCCCACAGACTGAAACCCCTTAACAACACACTGAAACCCATCCCCGCACACAGAAATCTCTTCCCCACACACTGAAACCCCTTCCCCACACACTGAAACCCCTTCCCCACACACTGAAACCCATCGCCACACACTGAAACCTCTTCCCCACACATCTGAAACCTCTTCCCCATACACTGAAAGCCCTTCTGCAATCACTGAAACCCATCCCCACTCGCTGAAACTCCTTCCACACACACTGAAACCTCTTCCACATGCACTGAAACCCATTCCGCACACAATGAAACACATCCCCACAAACTGAAACCCTTCCCCTCACACTGAAACCATTCCCAACACAATGAAAACCATCCCCACATACTGAAACCTCTTCCCCACACACTGAAACCCCTTATCCACATACTGAAACCCCTTCCCCACAGACTGAAACTTCTTCCCCACACACTGAAACCTCTTCCGCACAGACTGTAAACCCTTCCCCAGACATTGAAACCCATCCCCACACTCTGAAATCTCATGCCCACACACTGAAACCCCTTCCCCACACACTGAAACCTCTTCCACATGCACTGAAACCCCTTCCGCACACACTGAAACCCATCCCCACACACTGAAACACATCCCCACACACTGAAACCCTTCTCCACACACTGAAACCTCTTCCCCACACACTGAAACCTCTTTCACACACACTAAAACCACTTACACACACACTGAAAACCCTTCCACACACACTTAAACCTCTTCCACACACACTGGAACCCCTTCCGCACACACTGAAACCTCTTCCCACACACTGAAACCTCTTCGCCACAGACTGAAACCCTTCCCCACACACTGAAACCTCTTCCCCACACACTGAAACCCCTTCCCCAAGCACTGAAACATCTTCCAGACACACTGAAACCTCTTCCCCGCACACTGAAACCTCTTCCCCACACACTGAAACCTCTTCCCCACACACTGAAACCCCTTCCCCGCACACTGAAAACTCTTCCCCACACACTGAATCCTCTTCACCACACACTGAGACCCCTTCCTCACACACTGAAACCACTTCCCCACACACTGAAACCACATCCCCACAGACTGAAACCTCTTCCCCACACACTGAAACCCAACCCCACACCCTGAAACCCCTTCCCCACACACTGAAACCCATCCCTACACACTGAAACCCTTCCCCACACACTGTAACCCCTTCCCCGCACACTGAAACCCCTTCCCCACACACTGAAACCGCTTCCACACACACTGAAATCCCTTCCCCGCACACTGAAACCCCTTCCCCGCGCACTGAAACCCTTCCCCACACGCTGAAACCTCTTCCCCTCACACTGAAAGCACTTCCACTCAGACTGAAACCCATCCCCACACACTGAAACCCCTTCCCCACACACTCAAACCCCATCCCCAAGCACTGAAACCTCTTCCACACATACTGAAACCTCTTCCCCAAAAACTGAAGCCTGTTCCCCACACACTGAAACCTCTTCCACACACACTGAAACCTCTTCCCCACACGCTGAAACCTCTTCCCCTCACGCTGAAACTACTTCCACAAGCACTGAAACCCATCCCCACACACTGAAACACCTTCCACACACACTGAAACCTCTTCCACACAAACTGAAACCCCTTCCCCACGCACTGAAACCCCTTCCACACACACTGTTACCCCTTCCCCGCACACTGAAACCCCTTCCCCACACACGTAATCCCCTCACACACACGGAAACCCCTTCCCCGCACACTGAAACCCCTTCCCCGCACACTGAAACCTTTCCCCACACGCTGAAACCCATTACCCACACGCTGAAACTCCTTCCCCTCACACTGAAACCATTCCACACAATATGAAACGCATCCCCACACAATGAAACCTCTTCCCCACAAACTGAAACCCCTTATGCACACACTGAAACCATTTCCACACACACTGAAACCAATTCCCCATAGACTGAAACCCCTTCCCCACAGACTGAAACCCATCCCCACACACAGAAACCTCTTCCCCACACACTGAAACCCTTCCCCACACGCTGAAACCCATTACCCACACGCTGAAACTCCTTCACCTCACACTGAAACCATTCCACACAATATGAAACGCATCCCCACACACTGAAACCTCTTCCCCACAAACTGAAACCCCTTATGCACACACTGAAACCATTTCCCCACACACTGAAACCACTTCCCCACAGAGTGAAACCTCTTCCCCACAAACTGAAACCCCTTATGCACACACTGAAACCATTTCCCCACACACTGAAACCAATTCCCCACAGACTGAAACCCCTTCCCCACACTCTGCAACCTCTTCCCCACACACTGAAACCTCTTCACCATACAGTGAAACCACTTCCCCACACACTGAAACCCCTTCCCCACACACTGAAACCTCTTCCCCACACACTGAAACCCCTTCCCCACAGACTGAAACCCCTTAACCACACACTGAAACCCATCCCCACACACAGAAACCTCTTCCCCACACACTGAAACCCCTTCCCCACACACTGAAACCCCTTCCCTACAAACTGAAACACATCCCCAAACACTGAAACCTCTTCCCCACACACTGAAACCTCTTCCCCACACACTGGAACCCCTTCCGCAATCACTGAAACCCTTCCCCACACTCTGAAACCCATCCCCACACACTGGAACCTCTTCCCCACACACTGAAAGCTCTTCCCCACAGACTGAAACCCATCCCCGCACACTGAAACCTGCTCCACACACACTGAAACCCCTTCCCCACGCACTGAAACCTCTTCCACACATACTGAAACCTCTTCCCCACACACTGAAACCTCTTCCCCACACACTGAAACTCCTTCCCCACGCACCGAAACCTCTTCTACACACACTGAAACCTCCTCCCCACACACTGAAAACTCTTCCCCACACGCTTAAACTTATTCCACACGCACTGAAACCCATCCCCACACACTGAAACCTCTTCCACACACACTGAAACCTCTTCCACACACAATAAATCCCCTTCCCCACGCACTGAAACCCCTTCCCCGACAATGAATCCCCTTCCCCACACACTGAATCCCCTTCCACACACACGGAAACCCCTTCCCCGCACTCTGAAACCCCTTCCCCACACGCTGAAACCCCTTACCCACTCGCTGAAACCCCTTCCACAAACAATGAAACCTCTTCCCCACACACTGAAACCTATTCACCACGCACTGAAACCACTTCCCCACACATTGAAACCCCTTCCCCACACACTGAAACCTCTTCCCCACACACTGAAACCCCTTCCCCACAGACTGAAACCCCTTAACCACACACTGAAACCCATCCCCGCACACAGAAATCTCTTCCCAATCACTGAAACCCATCCCCACACACTGAAACCTCTTCCCCACACACTGAAAGCTCTTCCCCACAGACTGAAACACTTCCACACACACTGAAACCTCTTCCCCACACACTGAAACCCCTTCCCACGCACTGCAACCTCTTCCACACATACTGAAACCTCTTCTCCACACACTGAAACCTCTTTCCCACACACTGAAACTCCTTCCCCACGCACTGAACCCTCTTCCACACACACTGAAACCTCTTCCACACACACTGAAACCACTTCCCCACACAATAAAACACCTTCCCCACGCACTGAAACCCCTTCCCCGCATACTGAAACCCCTTCCCCACACACTTAATCCCCTTCCACACACCCTGACACCCCTTCCCCACACACTGAAACCCATCCCTACACACTGAAACCCTTTCCCGCACACTGTAACCCCTTCCCCGCACACTGAAACCCCTTACCCACACACTGAAACCGCTTCCACACACTCTGAAATCCCTTCCACGCACACTGAAACCCCTTCCTCGCACACTGAAACCCTTCCCCACACGCTGAAACCTCTACCCCACACACTGAAAGCTCTTCCACTCAGACTGAAACCCATCCCCACACACTGAAACCCCTTCCCCACACACTGAAACCCCATCCCCTCGCACTGAAAACATTCCCCACACAATGCAACGCATCTCCACACACTGAAACCTCTTCCCCACACACTGAAACCCCTTATCCACACACTGAAACCTTTTCCCCACGCACTGAAACCACTTCACCACAGACTGAAACCCCTTCCCCAGACTCTGCAACCGCTTCCCCACACACTGAAACCTCTTCACCACACACTGAAACCCCTTCCCCACACACTGAAACCTCTTCCCCGCACACAGAAACCCCTTCCCCACAGACTGAAACCCCTTACCCACACACTGAAACCTCTTCCCCGCACACAGAAACCCATTCCGCACACACTGAAACCAATCCCCACACACTGAAACCCATCCCCACACACTGAAATCCTTCCCCACACACTGAAACCTCTTCCCACACACTGAAACCTCTTCGCCACAGACTGAAACCCTTCCCCACACACTGAAACCCTTCCCCACAAGCTGAAACCCATTACCCACACGCTGAAACAACTTCCCCTCACACTGAAACCATTCCACACAATATGAAACGCATCCCCACATACTGAAACCTCTTCCCCACAAACTGAAACCCCTTATGCACACACTGAAACCATTTCCCCACACACTGAAACCAATTCCCCACAGACTGAAACCCCTTGCCCACACTCTGCAACCTCTTCCCCACACACTGAAACCTCTTCCCCACACATCTGAAACCTCTTCCCCACACACTGAAAGCCCTTCTGCAATCACTGAAACCCATCCCCACACTCTGAAACCCTTCCCCACAAGCTGAAACCCCGTACCCACTCGCTGAAACTCCTTCCACACACACTGAAACCTCTTCCACATGCACTGAAACCCATTCCGCACACAATGAAACACATCCCCACAAACTGAAACCCTTCCCCTCACACTGAAACCATTCCCCACACAATGAAAACCATCCCCACATACTGAAACCTCTTCCCCACACACTGAAACCCCTTATCCACATACTGAAACCCCTTCCCCACAGCCTGAAACTTCTTCCCCACACACTGAAACCTCTTCCGCACAGACTGTAAACCCTTCCCCAGACATTGAAACCCATCCCCACACTCTGAAATCTCATGCCCACATACTGAAACCCCTTCCCCACACACTGAAACCTCTTCCACATGCACTGAAACCCCTTCCGCACACACTGAAACCACTTCCCACACACTGAAACCTCTTCGCCACAGACTGAAACCCTTCCCCGCACACTGAAACCTCTTCCCCACACACTGATACCTCTTCCCCACACACTGAAACCCCTTCCCCGCACACTGAAAACTCTTCCCCACACACTGAATCCCCTTCACCACACACTGAGACCCCTTCCCCACACACTGAAACCACTTCCCCACACACTGAAACCACATCCCCACAGACAGAAACCCCTTCCCCACACACTGAAACCCAACCCCACACCCTGAAACCCCTTCCCCACACACTGAAACCCATCCCTACACACTGAAACCCTTCACCACACACTGTAACCCCTTCCCCGCACACTGAAACCCCTTCCCCACACACTGAAACCGCTTCCACACACACAGAAACCCCTTCCCCGCACACTGAAACCCCTTCCGCGCACACTGAAACCCTTCCCCACACACTGAAGCCCCTTATCCACACACTGAAACCCCTTCCACACACACTGAAACATCTTCCACATGCACTGAAACCCATTCCCCACACACTGAAACCAATCCCCACACACTGAAACCCATCCCCACACACTGAAATCCTTCCCCACACACTGAAACCTCTTCCCACACACTGAAACCTCTTCACCACAGACTGAAACCCTTCCCCACACACTGAAACCTCTTCCCCACACACTGAAACCTCTTCCCCGCACACGGAAACCCCTTCTCCGCTCACTGAAACCCCTTCCCCACACACTGAAACCTCTTCCCCACAGACTGAAACCACATCCCCACAGACTGAAACCCCTTCCCCACACTCTGAAACCTCTTCCCCACACATTGAAACCTCTTCCCCACACACTGAAACCACTTCCCCACAAACTGAAACCCCTTCCCCACACACTGAAACCTCTTCCCCACACACTGAAACCCCTTGCCCACAGACTGAAACCCCTTAAGCACACACTGAAACCCATTCCCACACACTGAAATCTCTTCCACACACACTGAAACCCCTTCCCCACAGACTGAAACACCGTCGCCACACACTGAAACCCATAACTACACACTGAAACCTCTTCCCCACACACTGAAACCCCTTCCACACACACTGAAACCTCTTCCACACAAACTGAAACCCCTTCCCCACGCAATGAAAAGCATTCCACACACACTGTTACCCCTTCCCCGCACTCTAAAACCCCTTCCCCACACACTGAATACCCTCACACACACGGAAACCCCTTCCCCGCACACTGAAACCCCTTCCCCGCACACTGAAAACCTTCCCCTCACGCTGAAACCCCTTACCCACACGCTGAAACTCCTTCCACACACACTGAAACCTCTTCCAAATGCACTGAAACCCATTCCGCACACACTGAAACCCATCCCCAAACACTGAAACCCATCCCCTCACACTGAAGCCATTCCCCACACAATGAAACGCATCCCCACACACTGAAACCTCTTCCCCACACACTGAAACCCCTTATCCACACACTGAAACCTTTTCCCACACACTGAAACCACTTTACCACAGACTGAAACCCCTTCCCCACACTCTGCAACCTCTTCCCCACACACTGAAACCTCTTCACCACTCACTGAAACCACTTCCCCACACATTGAAACCCCTTCCCCACACACTGGAACCTCTTCCCCACACATTGAAACCCCTTCCCCACAGACTGAAACCCCTTAACAACACACTGAAACCCATCCCAGCACACAGAAATCTCTTCCCCACACACTGAAACCCCTTCCCCACACACTGAAACCCCTTCCCCACACACTGAAACCCATCGCCACACACTGAAACCTCTTCCCCACACATCTGAAACCTCTTCCCCACACACTGAAAGCCCTTCTGCAATCACTGAAACCCATCCCCACACTCTGAAACCCTTCCCCACAAGCTGAAACCCCGTACCCACTCGCTGAAACTCCTTCCACACACACTGAAACCTCTTCCACATGCACTGAAACCCATTCCGCACACAATGAAACACATCCCCACAAACTGAAACCCTTCCCCTCACACTGAAACCATTCCCCACACAATGAAAACCATCCCCACATACTGAAACCTCTTCCCCACACACTGAAACCCCTTATCCACATACTGAAACCCCTTCCCCACAGACTGAAACTTCTTCCCCACACACTGAAACCTCTTCCGCACAGACTGTAAACCCTTCCCCAGACATTGAAACCCATCCCCACACTCTGAAATCTCATGCCCACATACTGAAACCCCTTCCCCACACACTGAAACCTCTTCCACATGCACTGAAACCCCTTCCGCACACACTGAAACCACTTCCCACACACTGAAACCTCTTCGCCACAGACTGAAACCCTTCCCCACACACTGAAACCTCTTCCACACACACTGAAACCCCTTCCCCAAGCACTGAAACATCTTCCAGACACACTGAAACCTCTTCCCCGCACACTGAAACCTCTTCCCCACACACTGAAACCTCTTCCCCACACACTGAAACCCCTTCCCCGCACACTGAAAACTCTTCCCCACACACTGAATCCCCTTCACCACACACTGAGACCCCTTCCCCACACACTGAAACCACTTCCCCACACACTGAAACCACATCCCCACAGACAGAAACCCCTTCCCCACACACTGAAACCCAACCCCACACCCTGAAACCCCTTCCCCACACACTGAAACCCATCCCTACACACTGAAACCCTTCCCCACACACTGTAACCCCTTCCCCGCACACTGAAACCCCTTCCCCACACACTGAAACCGCTTCCACACACACTGAAATCCCTTCCCCGCACACTGAAACCCCTTCCCCGCGCACTGAAACCCTTCCACACACGCTGAAACCTCTTCCCCTCACTCTGAAAGCTCTTCCACTCAGACTGAAACCCATCCCCACACACTGAAACCCCTTCCCCACACACTGAAACCCCATCCCCACGCACTGAAACCTCTTCCACACATACTGAAACCTCTTCCCCAAAAACTGAAGCCTGTTCCCCACACACTGAAACCTCTTCCACACAAACTGAAACCTCTTCCCCACACGCTGAAACCTCTTCCCCACACGCTGAAACTACCTCCACAAGCACTGAAACCCATCCCCACACACTAAAACACCTTCCACACACACTGAAACCTCTTCCACGCAAACTGAAACCCCTTCCCCACGCACTGAAACCCCTTCCACACACACTGTTACCCCTTCCCCGCACACTGAAACCCCTTCCCCACACACGTAATCCCCTCACACACACGGAAACCCCTTCCCCGCACACTGAAACCCGTTCCCCGCACACTGAAACCCTTCCCCACACGCTGAAACCCATTACCCACACGCTGAAACTCCTTCCCCTCACACTGAAACCATTCCACACAATATGAAACGCATCCCCACACACTGAAACCTCTTCCCCACAAACTGAAACCCCTTATGCACACACTGAAACCATTTCCCCACACACTGAAACCAATTCCCCACAGACTGAAACCCCTTGCCCACACTCTGCAACCTCTTCCGAACACACTGAAACCTCTTCACCATACAGTGAAACCACTTCCCCACACACTGAAACCCCTTCCCCACACACTGAAACCTCTTCCCCACACACTGAAACCCCTTCCCCACAGACTGAAACCCCTTAAGCACACACTGAAACCCATCCCCACACACAGAAACCTCTTCCCCAAACACTGAAACCCCTTCCCCACACACTGAAACCCCTTCCCCACAAACTGAAACACATCCCCAAACACTGAAACCTCTTCCCTACACACTGAAACCTCTTCCCCACACACTGGAACCCCTTCCGCAATCACTGAAACCCTTCCCCACACTCTGGAACCTCTTCCCCACACACTGAAAGCTCTTCCCCACAGACTGAAACCCTTCCCCGCACACTGAAACCTGTTCCACACACACTGAAACCCCTTCCCCACGCACTGAAACCTCTACCACACATACTGAAACCTCTTCCCCACACACTGAAACCTCTTCCCCACACACTGAAACTCCTTCCCCACGCACCGAAACCTCTTCTACACACACTGAAACCTCCTCCCCACACACTGAAAACTCTTCCCCACACGCTTAAACTTATTCCACACGCACTGAAACCCATCCCCACACACTGAAACCTCTTCCACACACACTGAAACCTCTTCCACACACAATAAAACCCCTTCCCCACGCACTGAAACCCCTTCCCCGCACAATGAAACCCCTTCACCACACACTGAATCCCCATCCACACACACGGAAACCCCTTCCCCGCACACTAAAACCCCTTCCCCGCACACTGAAACCCTTCCCCACACGCTGAAACCCCTCACCCACTCGCTGAAACCCCTTCCACAAACACTGAAACCTCTTCCACATGCACTGAAACCCATTCCGCACACACTGAAACACATCCCCACAAACTGAAACCCATCCCCTCACACTGAAACCATTCCGCACACAATGAAACCCATCCCCACATACTGAAACCTCTTCCCCACACACTGAAGCCCCTTATCCACACACTGAAACCCCTTCCACACACACTGAAACCTCTTCCACATGCACTGAAACCCATTCCCCACACACTGAAACCAATCCCCACACACTGAAACCCATCCCCACACACTGAAATCCTTCCCCACACACTGAAACCTCTTCCCACACACTGAAACCTCTTCGCCACAGACTGAAAACCTTCCCCACACACTGAAACCTCTTCCCCACACACTGAAACCTCATCCCCGCACACGGAAGCCCCTTCCCCGCACACTGAAACCTCTTCCCCACACACTGAATCCCCTTCACTACACACTGAAACCCCTTCCACACACACTGAAACCTCTTCCATATGCACCGAAACCCACTCCCCACACACTGAAACCTCTTCCCCACAGACTGAAACCACATCCCCACAGACCTAAACCCCTTCCCCACACTCTGAAACCTCTTCACTACACACTGAAACCTATTCCCCACACACTGAAACCACTTCCCCACAAACTGAAACCCCTTCCCCACACACTAAAACCTCTTCCCCACACACTGAAACCCCTTGCCCACAGACTGAAACCCCTTAACCACACACTGAGACCCATTCCCACACACTGAAATCTCTTCCACACACACTGAAACACCTTCCCCACAGACTGAAACCCCGTTCCCACACACTGAAACCCATAACCACACACTGAAACCTCTTCCCCACACACTGAAACCCCTTCCCCACACAGTGAAACCCATCCCCACTCACTGAAACCCATCCCCACACACTGAAACCTCTTCCCCACACACTGAAAGCTCTTCCCCACAGACTGAAACGCTTCCACACACACTGAAACCTCTTCCCCAAACACTGAAACCCCTTCCCCACGCACTGCAACCTCTTCCACACATACCGAAACCTCTTACCCACACACTGAAACCTCTTCCCCACACACTGAAGCTCCTTCCCCACGCACTGAACCCTCTTCCACACACACTGAAACCTCTTCCACACACACTGAAACAACTTCCCCACACAATAAAACACCTTCCCCACGCACTGAAACCCCTTCCACAGGCACTGTAACCCCTTCCCCGCCTACTGAAACCCCTTCCCCACACACTTAGTCCCCTTCTACACACACTGACACCCCTTCCCCACACACTGAAACCCATCCCCACACACTGAAACCCTTCCCCGCACACTGTAACCCCTTCCCCGCACACTGAAACCCCTTACCCACACACTGAAACCGCTTCCACACACTCTGAAATCCCTTCCCCGCACACTGAAACCCCTTCCCCGCACACTGAAACCCTTCCCCACACGCTGAAACCTCTTCCCCACACACTGAAAGCTCTTCCACTCAGACTGAAACCCATCCCCACACACTGAAACCCCTTCCCCACACACTGAAACCCCATCCCCACGCACTGAAACCTCTTCCACATACACTGAAACCTCTTCCACACACACTGAAACCTCTTCCCCACACACTGAAACCTCTTCCCCACACGATGAAACTTCTTCCACACGCACTGAATCCCATCCCCACACACTGAAACCCCTTCCACACACACTGAAACCACTTCCACACAAACTGAAACCCCTTCCCCACGCACTGAAACCCCTTCCACACACACTGGTACCCCTTCCCCGCACACTGAAACACCTTCCCCACACACTGAATACCCTCACACACACGGAAACCCCTTCCCCGCACACTGAAACCCCTTCCCCGCACACTGAAACCCTTCCCCTCACGCTGAAACCCCTTACCCACACGCTGAAACTCCTTCCACACACACTGAAACATCTTCCAAATGCACTGAAACCCATTCCGCACACACTGAAACCCATCCCCAACACTGAAACCCATCCCCTCACACTGAAACCATTCCCCACACAATGCAACGCATCCCCACACACTGAAACCTCTTCCCCACTCACTGAAACCCCTTATCCACACACTGAAACCTTTTCCCCACACACTGAAACCACTTCACCACAGACTGAAACCCCTTCCCCACACTCTGCAACCTCTTCCCCACACACTGAAACCTCTTCACCACACACTGAAACCACTTCCCCACACATTGAAACCCCTTCCCCACACACTGAAACCTCTTCCCCACACACTGAAACCCCTTCCCCACAGACTGAAACCCCTTAACCACACACTGAAACCCATCCCCGACACAGAAATCTCTTCCCAATCACTGAAACCCATCCCCACACACTGAAACCTCTTCCCCACACACTGAAAGCTCTTCCCCACAGACTGAAACCCTTCCACACACACTGAAACCTCTTCCCCACACACTGAAACCCCTTCCCACGCACTGCAACCTCTTCCCCACACACTGAAACCTCTTCACCACACACTGAAACCACTTCCCCACACATTGAAACCCCTTCCCCACACACTGAAACCTCTTCCCCACACACTGAAACCCCTTCCCCACAGACTGAAACCCCTTAACCACACACTGAAACCCATCCCCGACACAGAAATCTCTTCCCAATCACTGAAACCCATCCCCACACACTGAAACCTCTTCCCCACACACTGAAAGCTCTTCCCCACAGACTGAAACCCTTCCACACACACTGAAACCTCTTCCCCACACACTGAAACCCCTTCCCACGCACTGCAACCTCTTCCCCACGCACTGAACCCTCTTCCACACACACTGAAACCTCTTCCACACACACTGAAACCACTTCCCCACACAATAAAACACCTTCCCCACGCACTGAAACCCCTTCCACACACACTGTAACCCCTTCCCCGCATACTGAAACCCCTTCCCCACACACTTAATCCCCTTCCACACACCCTGACACCCCTTCCCCACACACTGAAACCCATCCCTACACACTGAAACCCTTTCCCGCACACTGTAACCCCTTCCCCGCACACTGAAACCCCTTACCCACACACTGAAACCGCTTCCACACACTATGAAATCCCTTACCCACACACTGAAACCCCTTCCTCGCACACTGAAACCCTTCCCCACACGCTGAAACCTCTACCCCACACACTGAAAGCTCTTCCACTCAGACTGAAACCCATCCCCACACACTGAAACCCCTTCCCCACACACTGAAACCCCGTCCCCACGCACTGAAACCTCTTCCACACACAGTGAAACCTCTTCCACACACACTGAAACCTCTTCCCCACACACTGAAGCCTCTTCCCCACACGCTGAAACTTCTTCCACACGCACTGAAACCCATCCCCGCACACTGAAACCCCTTCCACACACACTGAAACCTCTTCCACACAAACTGAAACCCCTTCCCCACGCACTGAAACCCCTTCCACACACACTGTTACCCCTTCCCCGCACACTGAAACCCCTTCCCCACACACTGAATACCCTCACACACACACACTGAAACCCATCCCCGCACACAGAAATCTCTTCCCCACACACTGAAACCCCTTCCCCACACACTGAAACCCCTTCCCCACACACTGAAACCCATCTCCACACACTGAAACCTCTTCCCCACACATCTGAAACCTCTTCCGCACACACTGAAAGCCCTTCTGCAATCACTGAAACCCATCCCCACACTCTGAAACCCTTCCCCACACGCTGAAACCCCTTACCCACTCGCTGAAACTCCTTCCACACACAGTGAAACCTCTTCCACAAGCACTGAAACCCATTCCGCACACAATGAAACACATCCCCACAAACTGAAACCCATCCCCTCACACTGAAACCATTCCCCACACAATGAAAACCATCCCCACATACTGAAACCTCTTCCCCATACACTGAAACCCCTTATCCACATACTGAAACCCCTTCCCCACAGACTGAAACTTCTTCCCCACACACTGAAACCTCTTCCGCACAGACTGTAAACCCTTCCCCAGACATTGAAACCCTTCCCCAAACTCTGAAATCTCATGCCCACACACTGAAACCCGTTCCCCACACACTGAAACCTCTTCCACATGCACTGAAACCCCTTCCGCACACACTGAAACCCATCCCCACACACTGAAACCCATCCCCACACACTGAAACCCTTCTCCACACACTGAAACCTCTTCCCCACACACTGAAACATCTTCCACACACACTAAAACACATCCCCACACTGAGACCACATCCACACACACTGAAACCTCTTCCACACACACTGAAACCACTTCCCCACACAATAAAACACCTTCCCCACGCACTGAAACCCCTTCCACACACACTGTAACCCCTTCCCCGCATACTGAAACCCATCCCTACACACTGAAACCCTTTCCCGCACACTGTAACCCCTTCCCCGCACACTGAAACCCCTTACCCACACACTGAAACCGCTTCCACACACTCTGAAATCCCTTCCCCACACACTGAAACCCCTTCCTCGCACACTGAAACCCTTCCCCACACGCTGAAACCTCTACCCCACACACTGAAAGCTCTTCCACTCAGACTGAAACCCATCCCCACACACTGAAACCCCTTCCCCACACACTGAAACCCCGTCCCCACGCACTGAAACCTCTTCCACACACAGTGAAACCTCTTCCACACACACTGAAACCTCTTCCCCACACACTGAAACCTCTTCCCCACACGCTGAAACTTCTTCCACACGCACTGAAACCCATCCCCGCACACTGAAACCCCTTCCACACACACTGAAACCTCTTCCACACAAACTGAAACCCCTTCCCCACGCACTGAAACCCCTTCCACACACACTGTTACCCCTTCCCCGCACACTGAAACCCCTTCCCCACACACTGAATACCCTCACACACACGGAAACCACTTCCCCGCACACTGAAACCCCTTCCCCGCACACTGAAACCCTTCCCCTCACGCTGAAACCCCTTACCCACACGCTGAAACTCCTTCCACACACACTGAAACATCGTCCAAATGCACTGAAACCTATACCGCACACACTGAAACCCATCCCCTCGCACTGAAACCATTCCCCACACAATGCAACGCATCCCCACACACTGAAACATCTTCCCCACACACTGAAACCCCTTATCCACACACTGAAACCTTTTCCCCACACACTGAAACCACTTCACCACAGACTGAAACCCCTTCCCCACACTCTGCAACCTCTTCCCCACACACTGAAACCTCTTCACCACACACTGAAACCCCTACCCCACACACTGAAACCTCTTCCCCACACACAGAAACCCCTTCCCCACAGACTGAAACCCCTTAACCACACACTGAAACCCATCCCCTCACAAAGAAAGCTCTTCCCCACACACTGAAACCCCTTCCCCGCACACTGAAACCCCTTCCCCACACACTGAAACCATCGCCACACACTGAAACCCCTACCCCACACACTGAAACCTCTTCCCCACACACAGAAACCCCTTCCCCACAGACTGAAACCCCTTAACCACACACTGAAACCCATCCCCGCACAAAGAAAGCTCTTCCCCACACACTGAAACCTCTTCCCCACATACTGAAACCTCTTCCCCACACACTGAAACCTCTTCCCCACACACTGAAACCCCTTCTGCAATCACTGAAACCCATCCCCACACTCTGAAACCCTTCCCCACACGCTGAAACCCCTTACCCACTCGCTGAAACTCCTTCCACACACACTGAAACCTCTTCCACATGCACTGAAACCCATTCCGCACACACTGAAACACATCGCCACAAACTGAAACCCATCCCCTCACACTGAAACCATTCCCCACACAATGAAACCCATCCCCACTCACTGAAACCCCTTCCCCACAGACTGAAACTTCTTCCCCACACACTGAAACCCCTTACCCACACGCTGAAACTCCTTCCACACACACGGAAACCTCTTCCAAATGCACTGAAACCCATTCCGCACACACTGAAACCCATCCCCAAACACTGAAACCTCTTCCCCACACACTGAAACCCCTTATCCACACACTGAAACCTTTTCCCCACACACTGAAACCACTTCACCACAGACTGAAACCCCTTCCCCACAATCTGCAACCTCTTCCCCACACACTGAAACCTCTTCACCACACACTGAAACCTCTTCACCACACACTGAAACCACTTCCCCACACATTGAAACCCCTTCCCCACACACTGAAACCTCTTCCCCACACACTGAAACCCCTTCACCACAGACTGAAACCCCTTAACAACACACTGAAACCCATCCCCGCACACAGAAATCTCTTCCCCACACACTGAAACCCCTTCCCCACACACTGAAACCCCTTCCCCACACACTGAAACCCATCTCCACACACTGAAACCTCTTCCCCACACATCTGAAACCTCTTCCGCACACACTGAAAGCCCTTCTGCAATCACTGAAACCCATCCCCACACTCTGAAACCCTTCCCCACACGCTGAAACCCCTTACCCACTCGCTGAAACTCCTTCCACACACACTGAAACCTCTTCCACAAGCACTGAAACCCATTCCGCACACAATGAAACACATCCCCACAAACTGAAACCCATCCCCTCACACTGAAACCATTCCCCACACAATGAAAACCATCCCCACATACTGAAACCTCTTCCCCACACACTGAAACCCCTTATCCACATACTGAAACCCCTTCCCCACAGACTGAAACTTCTTCCCCACACACTGAAACCTCTTCCGCACAGACTGTAAACCCTTCCCCAGACATTGAAACCCTTCCCCAAACTCTGAAATCTCATGCCCACACACTGAAACCCGTTCCCCACACACTGAAACCTCTTCCACATGCACTGAAACCCCTTCCGCACACACTGAAACCCATCCCCACACACTGAAACCCATCCCCACACACTGAAACCCTTCTCCACACACTGAAACCTCTTCCCCACACACTGAAACATCTTCCACACACACTAAAACACATCCCCACACTGAGACCACATACACACACACTGAAAACCCTTCCACACACACTTAAACCTCTTCCACACACACTGAAACCCCTTCCGCACACACTGAAACCTCTTCCCACACACTGAAACCTCTTCGCCACAGACTGAAACCCTTCCCCACACACTGAAACCACTTCCCCACACACTGAAACCACATCCCCACAGACAGAAACCCCTTCCCCACACTCTGAAACCTCTTCCCCACACATTGAAACCTCTTCCCCACACAATGAAACCACTTCCCCACACTCTGAAACCCCTTCCCCACGCACTTAAAACATCTTCCCCACACTCTTAAACCTACTCCCCACACACTGAAACCCCTTCCCCACACACTGAAACCCATCCCCACACACTGAAACCCATCCCTACACACTGAAACCCTTCCCCACACACTGTAACCCCTTCCCCGCACACTGAAACCCCTTCCCCACACACTGAAACCGCTTCAACACACTCTGAAATCCCTTCCCCGCACACTGAAACCCCTTCCCCGCACACTGAAACCCTTACCCACACGCTGAAATCTCTTCCCCTCACACTGAAAGCTCTTCCACTCAGACTGAAAACCATCCCCACACACGGAAACCCCTTCCCCACACACTGAAACCCCATCCCCACGCACTGAAACCTCTTCCACACATACTGAAACCTCTTCCCCAAAAACTGAAGCCTGTTCCCCATACACTGAAACCTCTTCCCCACACACTGAAACCTCTTCCCCACACGCTGAAACCTCTTCCCCACACGCTGAAACTACTTCCACAAGCACTGAAACCCATCCCCACACACTGAAACACCTTCCACACACACTGAAACCTCTTCCACACAAACTGAAAACCCTTCCCCACGCACTGAAACCCCTTCCACACACACTGTTACCCCTTCCCCGCACACTGAAACCCCTTCCCCACACACGTAACCCACTCACACACACGGAAACCACTTCCCCGCACACTGAAACCCCTTCACCGCACACTGAAACCATTCCCCACACGCTGAAACCCATTACCCACACGCTGAAACTCCTTCCACACACACTGAAACCTCTTCCACATGCACTGAAACCCCTTGCGCACACACTGAAACACATCCCCAAACACTGAAACCCATCCCCTCGCACTGAAACCATTCCCCACACAATGCAACGCATCCCCACACACTGAAACCTCTTCCCCACACACTGAAACCCCTTATCCACACACTGAAACCTTTTCCCCACACACTGAAACCACTTCACCACAGACTGAAACCCCTTCCCCACACTCTGCAACCTCTTCCCCACACACTGAAACCTCTTCACCACACACTGAAACCCCTACCCCACACACTGAAACCTCTTCCCCACACACAGAAACCCCTTCCCCACAGACTGAAACCCCTTAACCACACACTGAAACCCATCCCCGCACAAAGAAAGCTCTTCCCCACACACTGAAACCCCTTCCCCACACACTGAAACCCCTTCCCCACACACTGAAACCATCGCCACACACAGAAACCCCTTCCCCACAGACTGAAACCCCTTAACCACACACTGAAACCCATCCCCGCACAAAGAAAGCTCTTCCCCACACACTGAAACCCCTTCCCCACATACTGAAACCTCTTCCCCACACACTGAAACCTCTTCCCCACACACTGAAACCCCTTCTGCAATCACTGAAACCCATCCCCACACTCTGAAACCGTTCCCCACACGCTGAAACCCCTTACCCACTCGCTGAAACTCCTTCCACACACACTGAAACCTCTTCCACATGCACTGAAACCCATTCCGCACACACTGAAACAAATCGCCACAAACTGAAACCCATCCCCTCACACTGAAACCATTCCCCACACAATGAAACCCATCCCCACTCACTGAAACCCCTTCCCCACAGACTGAAACTTCTTCCCCACACACTGAAACCCCTTACCCACACGCTGAAACTCCTTCCACACACACTGAAACCTCTTCCACATGCACTGAAACCCATTCCGCACACACTGAAACACATCGCCACAAACTGAAACCCATCCCCTCACACTGAAACCATTCCCCACACAATGAAACCCATCCCCACTCACTGAAACCCCTTCCCCACAGACTGAAACTTCTTCCCCACACACTGAAACCCATCCCCAAACACTGAAACGTCTTCCCCACACACTGAAACCCCTTATCCACACACTGAAACCTTTTCCCCACACACTGAAACCACTTCACCACAGACTGAAACCCCTTCCCCACAATCTGCAACCTCTTCCCCACACACTGAAACCTCTTCACCACACACTGAAACCTCTTCACCACACACTGAAACCCCTTCCCCACACATTGAAACCCCTTCCCCACACACTGAAACCTCTTCCCCACACACTGAAACCCCTTCACCACAGACTGAAACCCCTTAACAACACACTGAAACCCATCCCCGCACACAGAAATCTCTTCCCCACACACTGAAACCCCTTCCCCACACACTGAAACCCCTTCCCCACACACTGAAACCCATCTCCACACACTGAAACCTCTTCCCCACACATCTGAAACCTCTTCCGCACACACTGAACGCCCTTCTGCAATCACTGAAACCCATCCCCACACTCTGAAACCCTTCCCCACACGCTGAAACCCCATACCCACTCGCTGAAACTCCTTCCACACACACTGAAACCTCTTCCACAAGCACTGAAACCCATTCTGCACACAATGAAACACATCCCCACAAACTGAAACCCATCCCCTCACACTGAAACCATTCCCCACACAATGAAAACCATCCCCACATACTGAAACCTCTTCCCCACACACTGAAACCCCTTATCCACATACTGAAACCCCTTCCCCACAGACTGAAACTTCTTCCCCACACACTGAAACCTCTTCCGCACAGACTGTAAACCCTTCCCCAGACATTGAAACCCTTCCCCAAACTCTGAAATCTCATGCCCACACACTGAAACCCCTTCCCCACACACTGAAACCTCTTCCACATGCACTGAAACCCCTTCCGCACACACTGAAACCCATCCCCACACACTGAAACCCATCCCCACACACTGAAACCCTTCTCCACACACTGAAACCTCTTCCCCACACACTGAAACATCTTCCACACACACTAAAACACATCCCCACACTGAAACCACATACACACACACTGAAAACCCTTCCACACACACTTAAACCTCTTCCACACACACTGAAACCCCTTCCGCACACACTGAAACCTCTTCCCACACACTGAAACCTCTTCGCCACAGACTGAAACCCTTCCCCACACACTGAAACCTCTTCCCCACACACTGAAACCCCTTCCCCAAGCACTGAAACATCTTCCAGACACACTGAAACCTCTTCCCCGCACAGTGAACCCTCTTCCCCACACACTGAAACCTCTTCCCCACACACTGAAACCCCTTCCCCGCACACTGAAAACTCTTCCCCACACACTGAATCCCCTTTACCACACACTGAAACCCCTTCCCCACACACTGAAACCACTTCCCCACACACTGAAACCACATCCCCACAGACAGAAACCCCTTCCCCACACTCTGAAACCTCTTCCCCACACATTGAAACCTCTTCCCCACACAATGAAACCACTTCCCCACACTCTGAAACCCCTTCCCCACGCACTTAAAACATCTTCTCCACACTCTTAAAGATACTCCCCACACACTGAAACCCCTTCCCCACACACTGAAACCCATCCCCACACCCTGAAACCCCTTCCCCACACACTGAAACCCATCCCTACACACTGAAACCCTTCCCCACACACTGTAACCCCTTCCCCGCACACTGAAACCCCTTCCCCACACACTGAAACCGCTTCAACACACTCTGAAATCCCTTCCCCGCACACTGAAACCCCTTCCCCGCACACTGAAACCCTTACCCACACGCTGAAATCTCTTCCCCTCACACTGAAAGCTCTTACACTCAGACTGAAAACCATCCCCACACACTGAAACCCCTTCCCCACACACTGAAACCCCATCCCCACGCACTGAAACCTCTTCCACACATACTGAAACCTCTTCCCCAAAAACTGAAGCCTGTTCCCCATACACTGAAACCTCTTCCCTACACACTGAAACCTCTTCCCCACACGCTGAAACCTCTTCCCCACACGCTGAAACTACTTCCACAAGCACTGAAACCCATCCCCACACACTGAAACACCTTCCACACACACTGAAACCTCTTCCACACAAACTGAAACCCCTTCCCCACGCACTGAAACCCCTTCCACACACACTGTTACCCCTTCCCCGCACACTGAAACCCCTTCACCGCACACTGAAACCATTCCCCACACGCTGAAACCCATTACCCACACGCTGAAACTCCTTCCACACACACTGAAACCTCTTCCACATGCACTGAAACCCCTTGCGCACACACTGAAACACATCCCCAAACACGGAAACCCATCCCCTCACACTGAAACCATTCCCCACACAATGAAACGCATCCCCACACACTGAAACCTCTTACCCACTCACTGAAACCCCTTATCCACACACTGAAACCATTTCCCCACACACTGAAACCACTTCCCCACAGACTGAAACCCCTTCCCCACACTCTGCAACCTCTTCCCCACACACTGAAACCTCTTCACCACACAGTGAAACCACTTCCCCACACACTGAAACCCCTTCCCCATACACTGAAACCTCTTCCCCACACACTGAAACCCCTTCCCCACAGACTGAAACCCCTTAACCACACACTGAAACCCATCCCCACACACAGAAACCTCTTCCCCACACACTGAAACCCCTTCCCCACACACTGAAACCCCTTCCCCACACACTGAAACACATCCCCAAACACTGAAACCTCTTCCCCACACATTGAAACCTCTTCCCCACACACTGGAACCCCTTCCGCAATCACTGAAACCCTTCCCCACACTCTGAAACGCATCCCCACACACTGGAACCTCTTCCCCACACGCTGAAAGCTCTTCCCCACAGACTGAAACCCTTCCCCGCACACTGAAACCTGTTCCACACACACTGAAACCCCTTCCCCACGCACTGAAACCTCTTCCACACATACTGAAACCTCTTGCCCACACACTGAAACCTCTTCCCCACACACTGAAACTCCTTCCCCACGCACCGAAACCTCTTCTACACACACTGAAAACTCCTCCCCACACACTGAAAACTCTTCCCCACACGCTTAAACTTATTCCACACGCACTGAAACCCATCCCCACACACTGAAACCTCTTCCACACACACTGAAACCTCTTCCACACACAATAAAACCCCTTCCTCACGCACTGAAACCCGTTCCACACACACTGTCACCCCTTCCCCGCACAATGAAACCCCTTCCCCACACACTGAATCCCCTTCCACACACACGGAAACCCCTTCCCCGCACTCTGAAACCCCTTCCCCGCACACTGAAACCCTTCCCCACACGCTGAAACCCCTTACCTACTCGCTGAAACCCCTTCCACACACACTGAAACCTCTTCCACATGCGCTGAAACCCATTCCGCACACACTGAAACACATCCCCACAAACTGAAACCCATCCCCTCACACTGAAACCATTCCGCACACAATGAAACCCATCCCCACATACTGAAACCTCTTCCCCACACACTGAAACCCCTTATCCACACACTGAAACCCCTTCCACACACACTGAAACCTCTTCCACATGCACTGAAACACATTCCCCACACACTGAAACCAATCGCCACACACTGAAACCCATCCCCGCACACTGAAAGCCTTCCCCACACACTGAAACCTCTTCCCACACACTGAAACCTCTTCGCCACAGACTGAAACCACTTCCCCGCACACGCAAACCACTTCCCCGCACACTGAAACCTCTTCCCCACACACTGAATCCCCTTCACCACACACTGAAACCTCTTCCCCACACACTGAAACCCCTTGCCCACAGACTGAAACCCCTTAACCACACACTGAAACCCATTCCCACACACTGAAATCTCTTCCACACACACTGAAACCCCTTCCCCACAGACTGAAACCCCGTCCCCACACACTGAAACCCATAACCACACACTGAAACCTCTTCCCCACACACTGAAACCCCTTCCCCACACACTGAAACCCATCCCCACTCACTGAAACCCATCCCCACACACTGAAACCTCTTCCCCACACACTGAAATCTCTTCCCCACAGACTGAAACCCTTCCACACACACTGAAACCTCTTCCCCACACATGAAACCCCTTCCCCACGCACTCAACCTCTTCCACACATACTGAAACCTCTTCCCCACACACTGAAACCTCTTCCCCACACACTGAAACTCCTTCCCCACGCACTGAACCCTCTTCCACACACACTGAACCCTCTTCCACACACACTGAAACCAC